>NC_135958.1:3986466-4286466 GCF_053455715.1 Rhinoraja longicauda | reverse complement strand
GGTTTGGGCCCAACGGGTCCACTTGGTCTAGTATCTCACTAAAAATCTCTTGAAACATTATTGCAAAAGCATAAAATGTAATTAGAATGTCATGCACTAATTATTATCTGGAACAAAATGACTTGGACCCGTGTAAATTTTATGTTGTCATACTTCTTTTCCTGGTAATGATTTGGTCGTTTCTAATATTTTCTTCCAAGTTCTTTAATTAAATGTTTACATACTTATAATTAATCACCATGAAATGCAAACCTCCCTACTGCTTGCTGCCAATATTGTTTCACTTTTTTCTGCCTTCCTGCTTTGCTCTGGTCACTGAAGTTTACTCCAATCAACGATATGTTATCGTATCAGTGGCGCAGCGGCGCGGCGATAGTGTTGCTGCCTCACAGCGCCAGAGTCCTGGGTTCAATCTTGACTAAGGCTCCTGCCTGGGCGGAGTTTGCATGTTCTCACTCTGACCGCCTGGGTTTTCTCCTGGTAGTCCGGTTTCCTCCCACATTCCAAAATAAAAAACTTTTTACTCCCTCCAGTTCCTGCCCCTCTGCTTTCAGTCTCTATTGACGACCCTATTGATCCTGAAACGTCATCCATTCCTTTTCTCCAGAGATGTGCAGTTGTACAGGGCTCTAGTGAGACCGCACCTGGAGTACTGTGTGCAGTTTTGGTCTCCAAATTTGAGGAAGGATATTCTTGCTATTGAGGGCGTGCAGCGTAGGTTTACTAGGTTAATTCCCGGAATGGCGGGACTGTCATATGTTGAAAGACTGGAGCGACTAGGCTTGTATACACTGGAATTTAGAAGGATGAGAGGAGATCTTATCGAAACATATAAGATTATTAAGGGGTTGGACACGTTAGAGGCAGGAAACATGTTCCCAATGTTGGGGGAGTACAGAACAAGGGGCCACAGTTTAAGAATAAGGGGTAGGATATTTAGAACTGAGATGAGGAAAAACTTTTTCAGTCAGAGAGTTGTGAATCTGTGGAATTCTCTGCCTCAGAAGGCAGTGGAGGCCAATTCTCTGAATGCATTCAAGAGAGAGCTAGATAGAGCTCTCAAGGATAGCGGAGTCTGGGGGTATGGGGAGAAGGCAGGAATGGGGTACTGATTGAGAATGATCAGCCATGATCACATTGAATGGCGGTGCTGGCTCGAAGGGCTGAATGACCACCTCCTTCACCTATTGTCTATTGTCTATTGTCTATGTGCTGCCTGACCCCATTGAGTTACTCCAACACCTTGTGTCTATCTACCAAAAAAGAATGTGCAGGTTTGTAGGTTAATTGGCTTCTGTAAATTGCCACTGGTCTGTGGGGCATTGAACTGGTGTATGGGTGATCGGCGTGGACTCGGTAGATTGAAGGTCCTGTTTCTACACTGTATCTCCAAAGTAAAACTAAACTATTACTATTTAACCTCAACAATCTTTCCAACCTTTTTCCGGGCTCTGCCCTCAACAATCTTTCCGTCCCTTTCTCTGGGTCTTCTGTTTTAAATTTGTTTTATTTATAAAGCCCTGACTCCTCAGTCACAGCTTAAAGCCGGTTTGTCCTTTGCTTGCTATTCACCTTGGAACCACTTAACTCTGCTCAGCTGCTGCCTCGTGCTTGTGCTGTGCACCAATCTGGCTCCGTTTATTATTCCCACTTCTTGGCTCAACAGGTGTTCCCCCAATGCAAAGACATTTGTTGCTCACTTCTGGACCCTGAGGTCTGGATCTGATCTCAACTCCTACAATTCTCCACATCTTGTGATACCAGTCCTCTCCTCCCATCCCCACACTCCCACCCTCTCCCCTTCCACCTTGACCCACCTCAACCATTGCCCCTTCTTTAGACTGCTTTGGCCCAGCTTCCGCAGTTAAAGTGGAGGAGAGATCGGTGAAACTAAAGATAAGATTAGGCAAAGACGAGGGACCAGATTCACCTGACGAGAGATATCTGACACTGATTAAGGCGGCACAGTGGTGCAGCGGGTAGAGCTGCTGCCTCACAGTGCCAGAGACCCGGTTTTGAACCTGACCTTGGGTGCGGTCTGCGTGTAATGTTTGCACATTCTCCCTGTGACCACTTGGGTTTCCTCCGCTTTCCTCCCACATCCTAAAGACATGCGGGTTTTGTAGGTTAATTGGCCTCTGCAAATAGCCCCTGGTGTGTAGGGAGTGGATGCGAAAGTTGCCTAACATAGAATTAGTGTGAACCGGTGATCGATGGTCGGCTTGGACTCAGTAGGCCGGAGGCCCTGTTTCTGTGCTGTATTACTAAACTTAACTATACTAAATTAAACTATAGTTGGAGTGGACAAAGACACCTTGCATCACCAAAGGTGAAGGCTCGGTCGCAGGGTGTTTTGGGACTGAACATTTTGGGAAGAACAACTTCACTCTGTAGTTCTCTCTATTGAACTTGTTTAACTTGATTGTATTGATATGTCGTGCTTTCTGATCTGATTAGACTGCATGCAAAACAAAGCTATCGACTGTACCTCTGTGCACATGACAATAATAAATCTAAACCTAATCCTTCACACAAGGCGGTGTTTGGCAGAATGCTTCATAAATGGTTCACAAATGGTTCTGAGGCAGAGTCTCGACCTGAAACGTCACCCATTCCTTCTCTCCAGAGATGCTGCCTGTCCCGCTGAGTTACTCCAGCATCTATCTTTGGTTGAAACCAGCATCTGCAGGTCCTTCGTACAATAAAAGATGATCTTCTTGGAGACGTATAAAATTATTTAGGGATTGGACACACTAGATGCAGGAAACATGTTCCCGATGTTGGGGGAGTCCAGAACCAGGGACCACAGTTTAAGACTAAGGGGTAGGCCATTTAGAACGGAGATGAGGAAAAACATTTTCAAACAGTGAGTTTGTGAATTTGTGGAATTCTCTGCCTCAGAAGGCAGTGGAGGCCGATTCGCTGGATGCTTTCAAAAGAGAGTTAGATAGAGCTCTTGGGGCTAGTGGAATCAAGGGGTATGGGGAGAAGGCAAGAACGGGGTACTGATTGTGGATGATCAGCCATGATCACATTGAATGGCGGTGCTGGCTCGAAGGGCCGAATGGCCTCCTCCTGCACCTATTGTTTGTGTATCTATGTAGTTTTACTGAACAAAGATTAAATATTCAAGCCATTGCACCACAGCTATTTAATTTAGTCAGTCAATCCCAACATATTAATGTTTTAACATAATCCAATGAAAATTACATTTTCTTTGATCATGTTTGGCATGAACAATACGGAAAGGAGGAAAAATCTTGAAAACAAAATTAAGACACAATATGCATGATCCCCGTTGACAGTTCCTCCAGTAGAAACATAGAAACATAGAAAATAGATGCAGGAGGAGGCCATTTGGCCCTTCGAGCCAGCACCGCCATTCATTGTGATCATGGCTGATCATCCACAATCAGTAACCCGTGCCTGCCTTCTCCCCATACCCCTTGATTCCACTAGCCCCTAGAGCTCTATCTAACTCTCATTTAAATTCATCCAGTGAATTGGCCTCCACTGCCTGTTGTGGCAGAGAATTCTGCAAATTCACAACTCTCTGGGTGAAAATTTTTCTTCTCACCTCGGTTTTAAATGGCCTCCCCTTTATTCTTAGACTGTGGCCCCTGGTTCTGGATAAACGGGTGTTCCTGTTGAAATCAATGCTTAAAACGGTTTAGTTTGGTGATACAGCGTGGAAACAGGTCCTGGGCCCACCGAGTCCACACTGACCTGTAGTCCACTAGTTCACACCAGTTCTATGTTATCCCACTCTGTACACATTAAGGACAATTTTGTAGAGACCATTTAATTTAGTTTAGTTTAGCGATACAGCACGGTAACAGGCCCTTCGGTCCACCGGGTTTGCACCGACCAGCGATCGCCACATATTAATAGTATCCTAGACACGCTAGGGACAATTTACACTTATACCAAGCCAATTAACCTACAAACCTCCATGTCTTTGGAGTGTGGGAGGAAAACCGAAGAGCTCAGAGAAAACGCACGCGGTTCTAATCAAGAACTGGAAGGACGCAAAGTGCTGGAGTAAACTAACGGGTCAGGCAGCATCTCTGGAGCACATGGATAGGTGACGTTTCAGGTCTGGACCATTCTACAGGCCCGACCTGAAACGCCTCTTTTCCATGTCCTCCAGAGACGCTGCCAGACCTGCTGAGTTACTCCAGCACTTCGGATCCTTTTGTGTAAACCAGCATCTGCGGTTCCCTGTTTCTACCATCTACAAAGCTGCCTGATGTGGGGCGTGGGAGGAAACATGACATAACATAACATAACATAACATAACTTTATTGTCACTCGGCACAACACCGAGCGAAATTTCAGCAGTCACACAAAACACAGCAAAAAAGAAAAGAACACAGGACACCCGACCCCAACACAAACATCCATCACAGTGACTCCAAACGCCCCCTCACTGTGATGGAGGCAACAAAACTTCCCCTCTCCTCCCCCCGCACCCACGGACAGGCACCCACGGGAGCCCAAGGGTCTGTTGAATCCCCTGAGCACAATATAAAATGGAGCCAGCAACGATAAACATCCAGGAAACCAGATGTTCTTGCATATGCGGCAAGAAACATTAAACATTTTTTTGAAAGTTGCAAAGCAACAAGGTGCACTGAACGACTGCAGGCGACCAGTTACAAATTGGTTTCAATTGAACAGTATAACCTACTGATCAGGGAGCATGGAGGCTTCATTATTTTGACATTTGTTTAGTTTAGTTTAGAGATACAACGCAGAAACAGGCTCTTCGTCCCACCCCTGCTGGGTCCACCCCCCCCACCACCCCCTGTTCTCGGCATCCCACACTGGGTACCCCCTTTGTTCTTGATGGGCCCTCCACTTGGACCCCCTATCGTACTCGGTGGTCCCCCTCTCATTCTGAACGGCCCCCCGCCAGGTACTGTAGCTCTCGACGGCCAAGAGCAGAATGGCTGTCATCCGTTCAGAATCCTACCTTTAGCGCATCCACCACTCTGTGTACAATATCTACCCCACACATCTCCTTTCATCTGCCTCTGACCTTAAAGCTGTGAACTATGGTCTTGAACAAGACACTTATACTACTCAATGGGGCGGCACGGTGGCGCAGCGGTAGATTTGCCGCCTTACAGCGAATGCAGCACCGGAGACCCGGGTTCGATCCTGACTACGTGCGCCGTCTGCACGGAGTTTGTACGTTCTTCCCGTGACCTGCGTGGGTTTTCTCCGCGATCTTCGGTTTCCTCCCACACTCCAAAGACGTACAGGTTTGGAGGCTAATTGGCTTGGTAAATGTAAAACGTTTTCCCTAGTGGGTGTAGGATAGTGTTAATGTGCGGGGATCGCTGGTCGGCGTGGACCCGGTGGGCCTAAAGGGCCTGTTTTCACCCTGTATCTCTAAACATTTCCACCCTTGGAAAAAGATTCTGAATGCCTACCCAATCTGAGCCCCTTATAATTCTATATATTTACATCAGGTCTCCCTCAACCCCTGACGCGCCAGAAAAAAATCAATCCAGCTTTGTCCCCTCGTGGCTAACGCTCTCTAATCTAGACACCATTATGGTAAGCCTGTTCCGTACCTTCTACAATGCCTGCACATGCTTGCTTGCTGGTGTGTCGGGCAACCAAAACTGCAGAGAATACTCCCAATGCGGCCTAACTAAAGTTTTATAAAGCTGCAACATGACTTTCTGACTCTTATATTCAATGCCTCCACTGATGAAGCACGTGACCTCTTTACCACCCTTATCTACTTGTGTTGCCACTTTCTGTGAACTTCAGATCTGGACCCCAAGATTCCTCTGCACATCAATGTTCTTAAGGGTCTTGCACCTTCCCCTTACTTTTGCCATCGCAAAGTGCAGCGCATCATACTTGCTCAGATGAAACCCCATCTGTCTTTTCCCCACCCATGTCTGCAACTGATCTATCACTAATAAACTTGAGGTGTTGTGATACAAATTCAAAACCTGTTGACCACGGGTGCTTCTCTGCTCGTTCTCCCCTGTGAATTTAGAAGGATGAGAGGGGATCTTATCGAAACGTATAAGATTATTAAGGGGTTGGACACGTTGGAGGCAGGAAACGTTCCCAATGTTGGGGGAGTCCAGAACCAGGTGCCACAGTTTAAGAATAAGGGGTAGGCCGTTTAGAACGGAGATGAGGAAAAACTTTTTCAGTCAGAGAGTTGTGAATCTGTGGAATTCTCTGCCTCAGAAGGCAGTGGAGGCCAATTCTCTGAATGCATTCAAGAGAGAGCTAGATAGAGCTCTTAAGGATAGCGGAGTCAGGGGGTATGGGGAGAAGGCAGGAACGGGGTACTGATTGAGAATGATCAGCCATGATCACATTGAATGGCGGTGCTGGCTCGAAGGGCCGAATGGCCTCCTCCTGCACCTATTGTCTATTGACCTGCGTGGGTTTTCTCCGAGTCCTTCGGTTTCCTCCCACACTCCAAAGACGTGCAGGTTAGTAGGTTAATTGGCTTGGTATAAATGTAAATTGTCCCTAGTGTGTGTAGGATGGTGTAAGTGTGCGGGGATCGCTGGTCGGTACGGAATCGGTGGCCTGTTTCTGCGCTGCGTCTCTAAACTAAACTAAACTAAACTAAATTAATTAAATCCCCCCAAAATCACACAAATGTTGATTATTTACAAAGAGCATTCTGTACTGAATTCTTCCTCAATTTAATGTCACACGATCTGATGCAAGTTCGAGTCCAACAACCAGATTTGCAAGTCTGAATTCAACATATTTTGGCTGCTAAATGTGCCCATCATGCTTGGCTTCATCATTACTTTGATCTTTACTTTAGTAACAGATACTCTTGGTCCTAGTCCTTGCCCGCAAATCGATCCAAATTAATTCACGGACCTGTCCTGTGCTAATCAAGGCGGCTAAAATATTTATCACGCTCAAATAAGATTGACGATGAGCAAAGGTAATGCAAGAAAATCGATTGGTTTGTTCCACTTGGTGTTTTTTTCCTATTGTGCAGATGCAAAATGAAACATAAGGTTCATATCAAGAAATTCTCTGTAGCAATGCAATGTTCTTGCCTCTTGCCCAGTCATGCACCATTTATTTCTTAAGAAGATTTAACACCTGCCGTCCAAACTTACTTTCTTCCAAATCACAAGCAGGCTTTGGCAATAATAGGCCCTGTTTAGTTCTCAAGGTCAAATTTCAGGCTTAATCAAATCCTGATACAACTTGGGACAGACGTAAGTTAGACAAAACATTGCATAAAGCATGTTGTACTTCAGACATCATTGTGTTTTGGCAAATTCATAGAATGATAATGATACTGGAATATATTTTGGATTGCAGTTTTCTTATGACTGGGAATCTACCATTCCAACCCGTTGTCACACACGCTCAGTATGGAATTATATGTTTAACTATCATAAAAGCTAATCAATATTCCTCACTCAATGCACAGTAACGCATTGTTATGGGCGGCACGGTGGCACAGCAGTAGAGTTGCTGCCTTGCAGCGCCAGAGACCCGGGTTCGATCCCGACTACGGGTGCCTTCTGTACGGAGCTTGTACGTTCTCCCCGTGACCTGCGTGGGTTTTCTTCAGGAGCTACAGTTTCCTCCACACTCCAAAGACGCACAGGTTTGTAGGTTAACTGGCTTGGTATAATTGTAAATTGTCCCTAGTGTGTGTAAGGTAGTGTTAGTGTGCGGGGATCGCAGGGCTGCGCTGACTCGGTGGGCCGAAGGGCCTGCTTGCACGCTGTATCTCTAAACATATAGAATCAAGTGCTATGACTATAATTGCAGTAGGTTAATAGTGATAAATATCTGTCCTAGAAAATGGAGCATTACTATACTTCAGCAAAGTTAAAGTTGAAAATCCACATCGAAAATGATTTAAAAGATCAGCCCCTTTTAAATATTTTCTATTGTCCCATGATATGCTTATGCACCATTACTAGTTTATTTAGCTTTTCGACGCAAATAAATGTAATCTGGCTACTTTTACCAAGACATCAAGATTTGCTCATCTGTAACAAAAAAAAGTCCATTGTGGACTTCAGAGAAGTGATGGACAAATTCATCACTCAGTCTGACTAATAATGTCTGAGAATTGGAAAAATTAAGTCTGCCCCTTTTATAATAAAATATTGACCTGCTTCTTTCCTGCATGGCCTTTTAAACGTACAACAAATGCATTGTCCTTTTGAGCATTAAGTTAATATTGGTGAACAAATGAACTTAGGCCCATTTAATCACGGCTATATTCAATCCTATAAAGATCTCCTGCATTTGGTTCTGTAGGCACTCTGCTATTTACTGTAGCACATGCCACCGATATGCAGAAGCTCAGCTTTATTCTAAATAAGAAGAAAATTCCCCGTAAATGAAGTTCAGGCCTTATACCCATCGGCACAAGTTATAACAAGCAACAGAGGAGAGGACTGTGTAAGATGAAACAATACAATCACTGTCGACAGGGTTGTAGAACGGAGGTCACTATCAAATCAGTCATGTTAATAAATGACAGAACAGGCTTGAGGGGCTGAGTGGCCTACTCCTGCTCCCAATTTGTGTGCCCATATGTTTGCCCGCAATATTACACAGGTCTTTGAATTGTAAATATCAGATAAATAGAGTCCATGAAGAAGCCTGGAGGACACAAACTCAAGAATGCACTCCTACTCAGTTTGTAGAAACAAGAAACTGCAGATAGACACAGAATGCTGGAGTAACTCAACGGGGCAGGCCGCAACTCTGGGTGGAAGGAATGGATGACGTTTCAGGTCGAGACCCTTTTTCAGACTGAAAGTCAAGGGAGAGGGACACAGAGATGAGGAAGGATAAAGTGTGTGAAAATGAGACATCAATAGAGATGCAGGTCAAGGAAAAGTATAGGAGCAAAGAGGTCCTTCTACAGTTGTACCGGGCCCTGGTGAGACCGCACCTGGAGTACTGTGTGCAGTTTTGGTCTCCAAATTTGAGGAAGGATATTCTTGCTATGGAGGGCGTGCAGCGTAGGTTCACTAGGTTAATTCCCGGAATGGCGGGACTGTCGTATGTTGAAAGGCTGGAGCAATTGGGCTTGTATACACTGGAATTTAGAAGGATGAGGGGGGATCTTATTGAAACATATAAGATAATTAGGGGATTGGACACATTAGAGGCAGGAAACATGTTCCCAATGTTGGGGGAGTCCAGAACAAGGGGCCACAGTTTAAGAATAAGGGGTAGGCCATTTAGAATGGAGATGAGGAAGAACTTTTTCAGTCAGAGAGTGGTGAAGGTGTGGAATTCTCTGCCTCAGAAGGCAGTGGAGGCCAGTTCGTTGGATGCTTTCAAGAGAGAGCTGGATAGAGCTCTTAAGGATAGCGGAGTGAGGGGGTATGGGGAGAAGGCAGGAACGGGGTACTGATTGAGAGTGATCAGCCATGATCGCATTGAATGGCGGTGCTGGCTCGAAGGGCTGAATGGCCTACTCCTGCACCTATTGTCTATTGTCTATTGTCTATTGTAAAATGTGGAATAGATCACTGTTAGCTAGGAGAAGGTGACACCACAAAGTAAACAGAGATAAATTGCAATTGGGGACAGTCAGACTGGTCAAGGAACTGGGAAGGGGGAGGGGATGGAGAAAGAGGGAAAGCAAGGGTTACTTGAAGTTAGAGGAGTCAATGTTCATACCGCTGGGGTGTAAGCTGCCCAAGCGAAATATGAGGTGCTGTTCCTCCAATTTGCACTGGGCCTCACTCTGGCAATGGAGGAGGCCCAGGTTAGAAAGGTTGGTGTGGGAATGGGAGGGGGAGTTAAAGTGTTTGGCAACTGGGAGATCAGGCAGGTTTAGGCGGACTAAGCGGAGGTGTTCGGCGAAACGATCGCCGAGCCGACGCTTGGTCTTCCGATGTATAGGAGTCCATACCTGGAACGGCGGATACAGTAGGTGAGGTTGGAAGAGGTGCAAGTGAACCTCTGCCTCACCTGAGAAGACTGTCGGGGCCCTTGCAGATGCTGGTTCATCAAACAATGACGAAAAAAATGCTGGAGTAACTCAGCAGGTCAGGCAGCATCCCTGCCCTGGAGAACACGGATAGGTGACGTTTCACAGAGTGCCGGAGTTACTCAGCGGGTCGGGCAGCATCCCTGGAGAACACGGATAGACGATGTTTCACAGAGTGCCGGAGTTACTCAGCGGGTCGGGCAGCATCCCTGGAGAACACGGATAGACGATGTTTCGGGTCGGAATCCTTCTTCAGTCTGGGGACGCCTCGACCAATATAGGACGTAGAAGTTGCCAGACTCCTGAAGAAGGGTCCACACCCGAAACATGACCGATCCATATTCTCCATGGATGCTGCCTGGCCCGCTGAGTTACTCCAGCATTTTGTGTCTCCCTTTCAGTTTCTTGTTTATAGTTCCTTTGTGCCAATCTCCGTAGTTCAACAGGCTAATTGCTGATCGTGGCAGCAGATCTGTTTCACTGATGAACACTGACAGACAGAGACAACTCTGACACAGAGATCCACATGGACATACATCATAAATCAATGAGAGTGCCACTCCGTAGTATCTGAAATGGTTGTAAAATATAACGATAGGCAGGACATGCGTTGGCCCTCCTGCAACATCAATCAGCTCACTATATATCTACCAGGAAGACTTGTTTAATTGCAGTCTTCAATTTGAACAGCAGATGATGACACTGTGAACCTGCCCCGTTACCTACAATAACGAGAGTTCTTCCAGTTTCATGGGGCTGGATCAGACTCACTTTTGGACAGCCTTTAGATTTTCTTTAGATTTAGAGATACAGCGCGGAAACAGGCCCTTCGGCCCACCGGGTCCGCGCCGCCCAGCGATCCCCGCACACTAACACTATCCTACACACACTAGGGACAATTTTTACATTTGCCCAGCCAATTAACCTACAAACCTGTACGTCTTTAGAGTGTGGGAGGAAACCGAAGATCTTGGCGAAAACCCACGCAGGTCATGGGGAGAACGTACAAACTCCATACAGACGGCGCCCGTAGTCAGGATCGAACCTGAGTCTCCGGCGCTGCATTCGCTGTAAGGCAGCAACTCTGCCGCTGCGCCACCGTGCCGCCGTTCTGATAGGAGCAGAATTAGGCCATTTGGCCCATCAAGTCTACTCCGCCATTCAATCATGGCTGATCTATCTCTCCCTCCTAACCCCATTCTCCTGCCTTCTCCCCATAACCCCTGAGAGATGCAAATAGTTTTTTTTGTTCACATTTACATTATTTTTTACAGAAAGTCTTTCATGATTTTTAACATTCTTTTCTTAATAATGATCGCTTAAATCAATCAAACTGTAACTATAAAGGACAACAGTGATATAAGTTGGAATCTTTCAGACTTGATGTGCAGTTTCTCATTTGAGCATTAGAAGCCAGGCTAATTAAATCCCAGCCTTTTAACGTGATATTATGTCAACCTCAGCACTTCACAGTGAATGAAAATCACTCACGCAGAAAGTGCAGATAATGTCCTTGCCAGGTAAAAGAGAGTCGATTGGACACATTACACATTCAAAAAGATGATTTCACTCGTATCATAAAGTTCTTTATTCAAAGCAAGTAAAAATAAAGAAAGGAAGTGAGGTTGTTGGAAGAAACTTGGAGCTGTAACGGAAGCTGTTCTTTAAGGATTGCTACCTGTTTAACAGGACGTTTTGAGCTGAGAGCTGTTTTGCCCGTTTATTGAATGAGGAATCAGAGAGCAAGTGACACCTATACACAGACAGGAGGGGGAGGGAGAGGGAGAGGGACGGAGAGGGAGGGAGTGGGAGGGAGATGGAGAGAGGGTGAGAGGGAGAGAGGGAGAGAGGGAGAAAGGGGGGAGAGAGAGGGGGGAGGAGAGAGGGGGGAGAGAGGGGGGAGAGAGAGGGAAGGGAGAGAGGGGACGGGGAGAGAGGGGGGGGAGACAGAGGGGGGAGGGAGAGGAGGGGAGAGAGGGGGAGAGAGGGGGAGAGGGAGGGAGAGAGGGAGAGGGAGAGAGAGGGGGGAGAGAGAGTGGGGGGGAGAGAGAGGGGGAGAGGGGGGGGGAGAGGGGGGAGAGAGAGAGAGAGAGAGAGAGGGAGAGAGAGGAGGAGAGAGAGAGAGAGAGAGAGAGAGAGAGGAGAGAGAGAGAGGAGAGAGAGAGAGAGAGAGAGAGAGAGAGAGAGAGAGAAAGAGGAGAGAGAGAGAGAGAGAGAGAGAGAGAGAGAGAGAGAGAGAGAGAGAGAGAGAGAGAGAGAGAGAGAGAGAGAGAGGGGGAGAGAGAGGGGGGGGAGAGAGAGCACAGCTCCACTGGGGATGGGTAACTGCAGGAGTGGTGACAGCCATGCCTACAAGTGTCAACGAGGAGATCAAAGACATTCTGGAGGGGGGGGGGGGTCAGTGAAGGATGACAAGTGGGTGAGACAGCTGCCTGCGACCACAGGCAGGTGAGCAGCCCACACTGTCATTTTCTGCTTTGTTGCAAGCAAGTGGCTGCCTCCACAGGCTTATTACTCCAAGATGAACATCAAGTGATTACTGGCGAAGGTCTGTTAACATCATGTGGGGCATGGTGCTGCAAGGATCTGTTGCAGAAGAAAGGGAAGAGAAGACATGTAAAATTTGTGCGAAAGTGTAGTTCTCTTTAGAGCTCAAATGTCACAGGTTTGCAATAGCCGATTATCACCCAGTACAAAGCGCAATAGTAAATTTCAACTCCCAAAGATTATTAAGATACTCTAACCATTTGTAGATTCTACTGAAGCAAAGATCCACCCTGTGCACGCGCATGTGTTCTTCATTGTGAAGAGCTTCATTCTTTTGTTAACACGCTAAGCAAAGTGCATAATGAGCGTACCCTGCTCATTGTTCTGCTGATATTATCTGTGATTGCAGTACAATTGTTAGCCCAGATGATTGCAAACTGTAACTGTACGAGGAGTTAACTGTCCTTTCAAGATACGAGCAGTTCAAACTTTCCATGTGTTGTTAAGAGGTACTTTACCCATGCGAAATAAACAAAAAGTGATGTATTGAAATGGAACCAGTTGCCTCTCAAGAACGGGCTAACATCGAGTGTGTGATGAAACGGGGTGCAGTAAATTGTTAAAAGCAACAAAAACCAAGAATCAAAGGTTTTTTCAAGTAAGTTACGCAGGATTTCTAAATGAAAGGTGGTCACAAGAAACACAGCTTTACAGATTTATTAAGCCACGAATAAATTATTTCAGAGAGTTCTGGCATTCCGTAATTTAAAGAAATTCCATTAACTATATCTAAGAAACTTTAGCAATCCTGATGTTTAGTAAGCCTGATGCATATCTCATTTTTTAGATCAATATCACGCAAGTCTCACACTCAAACTCACCAGCCAATGATGTTAAAGTGCTTTGGTTATCAGAGCAGGAAATAACTTATTACATTCAATTGAAAATAATCCAAGAGCAATTGGAACAAATTCATCTTGGCGGTTTTAAGAGTTATTTATTTTGTTGACTTAAAAACGCTGAAAGACCGAGGGAGATATTTTAGCATCATATTCGTGTTGCAAATTGTTCCATGTGACCAGATCGCACACGGCTACAATTCATGGAAGGGAAAAAACTTTAATGTCCATCAGTATCACCAGTCATTCAACCCCAGCTCATTACAACTGGAATTGATGGCCTAAAATGTCCCCTCTGTTGTGAAAGTACAAACCATGTCCAGCTTGACTGGGAGTAGCGTGATGGAAAGTGCAGTATAGCTCTTAAAATACTTGTTTAAAACAGTTTAGTTTAGTTTAGTTTAGTTTAGTTTAGTTTAGAGATACAGTGCGGAAACAGGCCCTTCGGCCCACTGAGTCCGCACAGTCCAGCAATCCCCGCACATTAACACTATCCTACACACACTAGGTACAATTTTTACATTTTACCCAATCAATTAACCTACATACCTGTACCGAAGTTACAATTCAGTTTAGTTTAGTTTAGTGATACAGCACGGAAACAGACCCTTGGGCCCATCGAGTCCGCACCAACCAGCGATCCCCGCGCGCTAACACTACGTTACACGCTGGGGACAGTTTACAACTTTTACCAAAGCCAATTAACCTACACACCTGTAGTGGAAGAAAATAACTGCAGATGCTGCTACAAATTGAAGGTATTTATTCACAAAATGCTGGAGTAACTCAGCGGGTCAGGCAGCATCTCAGGAGAGAAGGAATGGGTGACGTTCCGGGTCGAGATCCATCTTCAGACTTCTCCTTCTCTACTGAGATGCTGCCTGACCTGCTGAGTTACTCCAGCGTTTTGTGAAACCTACAAACCTGTACATCTTTGGAGTGTGGGAGGAAAACCAGAGTACCCGGAGAAAACCCACGAGGTCACAGGGAGAAGGTACAAACTCCAAACAGACAAGTGCCCGTAGTCAGGATTGGTCTCTGGCATTGTAAGTCAGCAACTCTACCGCTGCACCACCATGCCAAGGTAATGAGGCATTTCCCACTGATCAAGAGCCTGAAACTTGAGTTCTGATTCACTTTCCCCTGGTGTGTGTGACCGCACGCTACTGGGATTGTGTTCAACAAGGCACACAGTGGTTCAGGTGGTAGCGCTGCTGCCTGACAGCACCATGGACCCTGAGTTCGATCTTGACCTTGGGTGGAGTTGGCACATTTTCTCTGTGACTGCGTGGGTTTCCTCCCACACTACAATGACGTACAGATTAGTCGGTAAATTGGCTGTGGTAAGAATTGTAAATTGTCCCTCGTGTGTAGGGTGATGCAACTTGAGAATAGACAATAGACAATAGACAATAGGTGCAGGAGGAGGCCATTCGGCCCTTCGAGCCAGCACCACCAACATTCATGGCTGATCATTCTCAATCAGTACCCCGTTCCTGCCCTCTCCTCATACCCCCTGACTCCGCTATCTTTAAGAGCTCTATCTAGCTCTCTCTTGAATGCATTCGGAGAATTGGCCTCCACTGCCTTCTGAGGCAGAGAATTCCACAGATTCACAACTCTCTGAGTGAAAAAGTTTTTCCTCATCTCCGTTCTAAATGGCCGACCCCTTATTCTTAAACGGTGGCCCCTGGTTCTGGACTCCCCCAACATTGGGAACATGTTTCCTGCCTCTAACGTGTCCAACCCCTTAATAATCTTATACGTTTCGATAAGATTTCCTCTCATCCTTCTAAATTCCAGTGTATACAAGCCTAGTCGCTCCAGTCTTTCAACATATGACAGTCCTGCCATTCCGGGAATTAACCTCAGTGGGACTCGGTGGGCCCAAGGGTCTGTTTCTGTGCTGTATCACTAAACTGAACTGAATTGAATTGTAATCTTCGGTACGTACTGCAAGTTTATCTTTAACTATTTCTAAAATATATTACTGCCTCTTCCTCTGGTGTGAAATAAATGCAGGGGTGAGGGAGATACCGAGATTAGGAAGTGTCCTCGATTACATTGTATCTCTGTTCGTTTTGTGGTTACCTTCTCCCAGCTAATGATGAGGTCATGTTGCACGCCCTCAATAGCAAGAATATCCTTCCTCAAATTTGGAGACCAGAACTGCACACAGTACTCCAGGTGCGGTCTCACTAGGGCCCTGTACAACTGCAGAAGGACCTCTTTGCTCCTATACTCAACTCCTCTTGTTATGAAGTCCAACATTCCATTGGCTTTCTTCACTGCCTGCTGTACCTGCATGCTTCCTTTCAGTGACTGATGCACTAGGACACCCAGATCTCGTTGAACGTCCCCTTTTCCTAACTTGACACTGTATGGGGATCACTGGTCGGCACGGACTTGGTGGGCCAAAAGGGCCTGTTTCTACGCTGTATCTCCAAACTAAAACGAAACTAAACTAAACCCACTGAGTTACTCCAGCAGTTAGTGTCTTTCCCTGGTAAATCAGCATCTGCTGTTGCTTGTTTCCACATAAAATAAATCATATTTGTCTTTCTCATTTGATTCACGTTAGACACGTGAGCACGATCAATATTGGTAAAACAGATTTTCTTCAAAAGATGTAAAGTGATTATTGAAAGAAGTAACTGCATCCCAAACATAGAAGTAACAGTTTTGCAGCAGCAACAGGAAAACAGGCTAAAGCACGGTAGCGCAGCGGTAGAGTTGCTGCTTTACAGCGAATGCAGCGCCGGAGACACAGGTTCGATCCAGACTACGGGTGCTGCACTGTAAGGAGTTTGTACATTCTCCCCGTGACCTGCGTGGGTTTTCTCCGAGATCTTCGGTTTCCTCCCACACTCCAAAGGCGTACAGGTATGTAGGTTAATTGGCTGGGTAAATGTAAAAATTCTCCCTAGTGGGTGTAGGATAGTGTTAATGTACGGGGATCACTGGGCGGCACGGACGTGGAGGGCCGAAAAGGCCTGTTTCCGGCTGTAGATATATGATATGATGATATGATAAGAGGAATTTTGTCAACTTGTTTTCAATTCAGGTTTTTAAATGTAAAAACCGGGTTTTACATTGTGCACTTTAGAACTGTAACACCGTATCTGCTCAAACTTTGATTTTTATTTAATCTGTGATGAAACTTGGTTATTTACTCAAATGCCAAACATCAACATAATTTAAACGTGGAATTTTATGCTTTTCATTACTACAGAAATAGCACTGAATTTCGAACACTGTTTTGGTACCTCACTTGCTTTAGGATGCTCTCTGTTACTAATATCTCAATACTTTTAGTTTAGTTTAGTTTGGTTTATTATCACGTGTACTGAGGTACAGTGGAAAACCTTTGGTTGCCTGCTATCCAGCCAGCGGAAAGACAATACATGCTTACAATACATCGAGCCATACACAGGGAATAATGTTTAGTACAAGATTGTGGTGCAGTGGTAGAGTTGCTGCCTTACAGTGCTTACAGTGCCAGAGACCCGGGTTCAATCCTGACTACGGGTGCTTTTGTCTGTAGGGAGTTTGTACGTTCTCCCCGTGACCTGCGTGGGTTTTCTCCGAGATCTTCAGTTTCTTCCCACACTCCAAAGACGTACAGGTTTGTAGGTTAATTGACTGGGTAAAGTGTAAACATTGTCCCTAGTGTGTGTAGGATAGTGTTAATGTGCGGGGATCGCTGGGCGGCGCGGACTCGGTGGGCCGAAGGGCCTGTTTCCACGCTGTATCCCTAAATCTAAAAAACTAAAAATCTACGGGTGCTTGTGTCTGTACGGAGTTTGTACGTTCTCCCCGTGACCCGCGTGGATTTTCTCCGAGATCTTCACTTTCCATCCACACTCCAAAGACGTACAGGTTTGTAGATTAATTGGCTTGGCATAAAAAAATGTCAAATGTGTACCTAGTGTTAATGTGCTGGGATTGGTGTGACCACCGAATTTAAAAACTGAATTTTACATTTAAAAACCTGAATTGAAAGCAAGTTGACAAAATTCCTATTATTTTTGCCTGTTTTCCTGTTGCTGCTGTGAAACTGTTACATCTATGTTTGGGATTCAGTGATTTCCAAATCACTAAACCAAAAGAAAAAGTCCGGTAAAGTCCAATTGAAGATAGTCCGAGGGTCTCCATCTGAATGTGGTTGGTAGATTCTCAGAGCTGCTCTCCCGTTGACTGAAATAAAGGACATGGCTTATTTCAGGGCAAAAAAAAGAGCAGAAACAAAAATCAAATAAAGTCAAGTTTGTTGCCACTCCCGATTAAACCTCCAGTTTAAATTCCATTTGGAATATTTTGGAGGACCAAGAATCAAGATCAATAAAGAATTCTGGAAGTTAGTACAACAGTTCAAAACTGCATGCTTGAGCATGGACGCATGCCTTAAGCTGCATTTATACGCCTCTGAATTTGGGCAGTATTAAAAGATAGAGCCCAGAAGGCAGAGGCATATAAATTGTGTACTTAAGTACAAATATGCATCAACTAATTTTGAAAATAAAATTCAAACCCTGCATGCTAATGTTTAATATGAGGCGGACACACTTTGGGTTAAAAAGCTTTAAGTCAAGGCTTTCTGTTGGCAAGGACTGATCCTATTTTCATGCTTGACATCTAAGAGGGCACTTTTTAACACCACTCATCTTCTCTAAATTCACATTGGGATGAAGGGGTTGCTGATTGACCAAGTAGAAGAGGGGGCTTTTTATTAATAGGGTCAATGCAAAAACTAAAAGAAATTAGAATTTAATTTGATTCTAATGTTCTCCGTGCATCGGGAACAATAAAATATACGAGCTTCAAATCGGAAAATACACCACGATTTGCTCTCTCTCTTGAAATTTCTGAAGCTGCAATCAAGGCACATTGAACATTGTCTGGAGACCATCGTCTAAAAGAATAGAAGATAAATTCCCTCCAACATTCTTAGATTCTCCAAAGGAAATCTGATTCTAGCATTTGGACAAAGGGATGAAGTAACTGGGGAGAAAAAAAAAATCAAAGGGCAATGTGGCTGGGAATCAAGGAGATTATATGTTTCATTTATTGCAGGGTTTTAAACCCTCAATCACCAACAAGAAAGACACATTTGTATTCAAATACCTGCAAGGCAGAGGACGCTTGTTGGAGAATAGTAGATTTAGGTTACAGCTTTTATCGGAGGAGTTGAGAGATGGGAAACCACCTTTTAGTTTATATATACTCCAAGGTCTTACCAATATACTGCTCCATTTGATCCTTCCCCCTGTATTTTCATTATGAAATTAGCCCTTAAGCTAAAAGAAAATACTCGTGAAATATATAGCTACCTTGATGGTAATCAGGAAACCGAAGGGGAAAGAAAAAATTCAGACGATGCACATGTTAAAATAATATATTATGAAAAATGTAAGGACTCATTTTCAAACCACATCTTTTACTGTATAACAGTGGAATAGCAAAGATGAAAGGAAAATGTAATTTTTTTTAAAAACTCTGCATTAAGCAGCTGTGTTTGCAAAAATACTCTAGTGCTTTGTTACAAGTAAATTGCACAAGTGATGGAGAAATGAGGAGTAAATATCTCCAAGAGCTCTCGCTGAAAATCATCTTGCAACACAATTTTTTGGGACACACACACACACACACACACACATACACACACACTCAAGGTTGGTTAGAAAATTACATTCTGTGGTCTAAAATTCAATTACCACTTGATCTGACTCTTCATCGGAGACCACAGGGGCGTTTCTGTCAACAAAGATACTGTAACGCACCACAGGGGGATAGCTGTCAAAACGAGTCCTGAGCACGGACGGTGCAGTGATATCACTGTCAACACTAAGGACAAATAGGGCACGCAGTAGGTTGCTTTTTTTTTTACGAGGCTTGACGGCAGTGGCAGGAATGCCAGGGAAATTGTAGGCCCTGTTCGAGTTGACATGATTCCTATTTATACAATAGACGTCTGACCTATCTGATCCAAATTACCTGGATCCCGTTCAAACCCAGGCATCCATTTACACAGGAGCTCAACGCTGCCACCATCAAGGGACTGAGACTCACATTAGCCATACAGGCGTTGTACAAAGGATAGGATGTTCGATGTACATGTAACACACACATCGAGTCGTTGCTTATTGTGTCTCAAAATTAAAAACACGGAGGCCTCATTTTGTTGGATAAAGTCATGGTAATTATTTTAACTGGCTTTGAAAGTGGTAGATAATAGCTCAGCATGAACTATTAGAACTAGCATGAACGGATCATGGATGGTCGGCCTGAACTCAGCGGGCCAACAGGACAGCACCTGGAGTATTGTGTGCAGTTTTGGTCTCCAAATTTGAGGAAGGATATTCTTGCTATTGAGGGCGTGCAGCGTAGGTTTACTAGGTTAATTCCCGGAATGGCGTGACTGTCATATGTTGAAAGACTGGAGCGACTAGGCTTGTATGCACTGGAATTTAGAAGGATGAGAGGAGATCTTATCGAAACGTACAAGATTATTAAGGGGTTGGACACGTTAGAGGCAGGAAACGTGTTCCCAATGTTGGGGGAGTCCAGAACAAGGGGCCACAGTTTAAGAATAAGGGGTAGGCCATTTAGAACTGAGATGAGGAAAAACCTTTTCAGTCAGAGAGTTGTGAATCTGTGGAATTCTCTACCTCAGAAGGCAGTGGAGGCCAATTGAGGCCACTGCCTTCTGAGGCAGAGAATTCCACACCTTTTGTGTCTACCCAGCATTTTGTGTCTACCCATTCTACATAACCTTACTAATTAAGAACCTGTCCATTTTTGCTTTAGTTCCGCCATTTAATATGATCATGGCTGATCATCCAGAATCAGTACCCTGTTCCGGCTTTTTCCCCATATCCCTTGATTCCGTTAGCCCTAAGAGCTATATCCAACTCTCTCTTGAATACATCCAGTGAATTGGCCTCCGCTGCCTTCTGTGGCCGACTCACAAGTGTCTGGCTGAAAAAATCTTTCCTCATCTCAGTCCTAAATAGAAACATAGAAACATAGAAAATAGGTGCAGGAGTAGGCCATTCGGCCCTTCGAGCCTGCACCGCCATTCAATATGATCATGGCTGATCATCCAGCTCAGTAGCCTGTACCTGCCTTCTCTCCATACCCCGATAAATGGCCGAGGCCTTATTCTTAAACTGTGACCCCCGAGTTCTGGATGTTAAATGCCACCTGGGAGAAACTCTGAGAGGAGACAGAGCACGGAGCCTGTTCTCAGCTTCAATATCCACACGCAAAAGGGATAAAGCTGGCCAAGATAACGGAGCTGTTGAGGTCATTGCTTTTAGACTAAGACTGCTGAAATAATCAAAGTGTGAAAGTAAGAGTCACCTCATCTCTGCATTCAGATATGTCTTTTTGTGATAGGACTAATGTGTGACCATTGTACAGACCTTGTGAAAGGAAGTTTCCTTTTCGCATTAAGAACAGCATCCATCATGTAGCATAATGCTTGCTCAGAGGGATAACTGGACAGATGATATCATCACTAAAGTGTTGAGCACCATTATCTGATTTCTTTGTAAAAGCGATCACAATTTGTAACATCGTGGACCCGGCAAAGTCCACACTTGTCCGACGCTGTCAAGTTGGGGGCACAGGTAGTGGGCAGAGGGAATGACAGGAGGATCGTAAAATAAACCAGGGAAAGCCACAGCAGAGTTCAGACCGACGTCCCTTCCATTGACTCCATTTGCACCTCACGCTGCCTCGGCAAGGCCAGCAGCATAATCAAGGACGGGTCGCACCCTGGCCAATCTCTCTTCTCCCCTCTCCCATCGGGCGAAAGGTACAGAAGTGTGAAAACGCACACCTCCAGATTCAGGGACAGTTTCTTCCCAGCTGATATCAGGCAACTGAACCATCCTAGCACAACTTGAGTGCAGTCCTGAGCTACTATCTACCTGATTGGTGATCCTCAGACTATGTTTGATTGGACTTTACTGGCTTTCCCTTGAACTAAACGTTATTCCCTTATCATGTAAATGGCTCAATTGTAATTATGTATTGTCCTTGGCTGACCGGTTAGCACGCAACAAAAGCTTTTCACTGTACCTCGGTACACGTGACATTAACCAAACTGATCAACTGGTTGAACAAGGTGACAACCCGTGACCAGAGCAAAGTTCCCGACCCCTGCCTTGTCCTGTTCAGCAAGAACAACAGAACAATGGTGGCAGGAAGCACTGTAAACAGCCCCATTATTAAGTTAGGTTTGGGTTTAGGTTCATTATTGTCACGTCCACCCGAGGTACAAGGAAAAGCTTTGTTTTGTTAGCTACTCGGTCAAATCACATTATACTGTGCAATAGAATAGTTCTTGTCCAACACACGAGGGGGAATTTACCGAAGCCATTTCACCTACAAACCTGGATTGTGTGAGGAAACGTGTGAGGAAACCAGAGCAAGTGTGAACTAGCATGAACTACTAGAACTAGCATGAACTACTAGAACTAGCATAAACTACTAGAACTAGCATGAACTACTAGAACTAGCATGAACTACTAGAGCTAGCATGAACTACTAGAACTAGCATGAACTACTAGAACTAGCATGAACTACTAGAGCTAGCATGAACTACTAGAACTAGCATGAACTACTAGAACTAGCATGAACTACTAGAGCTAGCATGAACTACTAGAGCTAGCATGAACTACTAGAACTAGCATGAACTACTAGAACTAGCATGAACTACTAGAGCTAGCATGAACTACTAGAACTAGCATGAACTACTAGAACTAGCATGTTCAGAAGGCAGTGGAGGCCAGTTCGTTGGATGCTTTCAAGAGAGAGCTGGATAGAGCTCTTAAGGATAGCGGAGTGAGGGGGTATGGGGAGAAGGCAGGAACGGGGTACTGATTGAGAGTGATCAGCCATGATCGCATTGAATGGCGGTGCTGGCTCGAGGGGCTGAATGGCCTCCTCCTGCACCTATTGTCTATTGTCAATTGTTTATTGTCACTAGTTCTATATTATCCCACTTTCCCATCCACTCCCCACACATATTAGGGACACTTTTACAGAGACAGACAGATAGATAGACAGATAGATAGATAGATAGATAGATAGATAGACAGACAGAGAGAGAGTCAGCGGTGATGGAGAGAAGGAGGGTTAGGAGGGAGAGATAGATCAGCCGTGATTGAATGGCAGAGTGGACTTGATGGGCCGAATGGCCTAATTCTACTATCACTTATGACCTTACGACTTATGACCTAACCTCCAACCTGCACGTCTTTGGCTTGTGGGGGGAACCCACGCAGTAATAGGGAGAACGTGCAAACTCCGCGCTGACAGCATCCGAGGTCAGGATTGAACCTGTATCTCCGGCGCTGTGTGCCAACGTAGCTGCCCCCTGTGTCACCCTAGTTATTTTAAATAAATGTAAGGCACCTGATTATCATTGATCCTTTGCAGTCTTTCATTTAAAATGAATGGTGACACAATGTCTTTTGATTCTTCAGTCACAGGCACCAGGAAATTGCTGTATCTCCTGGATTGGAAAACCAACATTGCAATACGGTAGGAAAAAGATGGGCAAAAAAGAAAGGTTTGCAAGTAGGTTAACATCTCCCCATTTATTCCATGGTATCATTTCAGGATCCATGCATTTATGTGGACTTGCAGGCGAGGTAATGCATTTATCTGAAATGCTTCATTTGACTATTTTGGTGTCAATGTTTTTGTTTAGTTTAGAGATACAGTGCAGCAACAGGCCCTTTGGTTCTGACCTGCAATCATCCCGTACACTAACACTATCCTACAAACTATCCCACAAACACCAGGAACAATTTACAATTTTTACCAAAGCCAATTACCCAACAAAGCTGTACGTCTTTGGAGTGTGGGAGGAGACCCGGAGAAAACCCACGCGGTCACATGGAGAACGTACAAACTCCGTACAGACAGCACCCGTGGTCAGGATTGAACCTGGGTCCCTGGCAGCAACTCTACCGCTGCGCCACCGTGTCGCCATTTATTTAAAATAAGTTCACATTAGAGCGGCACGGTGGCGCAGCGCTAGAGCTACTGCTTCACAGCGCCAGAGACCCGGGTTCAATCCTGACTACGGGCGCTGTCTGTATGGAGTTTTTACGTTCTCCCCGTGACCTGCGTAGATTTTCTCCAAGTTCTTTGGTTTCCTCCCACACTCCAAAAGACATACAGGTTTGTAGGTTGATTGGCTTGGTATAAATGTAAATTGTCCCTGGTACACGTGTGCAGGATGGTGTTAGTGTGCGGGGATCGCTGGTCGGTGCGGACTCGGTGGGCCGAAGGGCCTGTTTCCGCGCTGTATCTCTAAACTAAACTTTTTTACAAACTCCTCAAAGTATTCCATCGTAAAATGTCAGGATCCGCACTTTAATATGAACTCAGCTAATTAGGTTTCTTGTGGTTAAGATACTTTTTTTTCAAAGCATTTCAATCTTGTGCTTTAGTTCCTGCATTGATATGAACAGACATGCTAACCATTATAAGCTGGACAAAGCAGTCTGTACATTTAAGACATTTTCCTTTCCTTGTATTGAACGAGAGGGATCATAATCCTCCGTGAACATTTTCTGAATAATTCTTTTAAAAGTATGAATTAATCCCCAGTCTTTGTTTCAGATACCTGAACCGTCATTACCTGATCCTTGAACTCCACCATTGCAACTGATGATAACATCAAGTCTGACCTTGTCTTCTAATAACTCACATCAAACACCGAGGTTATTTGAACTGCTAACTCAAATGGAGAACTTTATTAAAACTGTGTGGTGAAACTCTACCTCACACCAACAACTTAAATGGTTGCAGAGAAACCGCCAGCAGAAAACATTTAAGCAATTTCATAGCTTTCACACGAGGCAAAACAGCCCTGGGGCAGAAGAAAGTTGAGATGGAATCAATTTTGTGTGCAGTTAATAATGATTTGCAATATATGCCAGTGTGTTCAAATTCCTCCACAGATCTATAGAATATTTCATTTGGAACGAAACAGTTGAGAATTTTGTTCTCCCAAGTTAATGGCTGACAATCAAAATGGTGACAGGTAACAATGTTCTCAACCTTCATTAAATCAAAGATAACTTAACTCATCGCGGCATAAAAGACTATTCAGAAAAAGAGCACCTGTTTAAAGAAAAGTGCTGCGTTCACACGTTTTAATCAGTTAACAAGCGACCTAATTGGTATAAAAGATGAAAAGCTTATTTGCCCAGCTGAGGAAGACAAGAGTGTGGGACAAACCTTACACACAATTCCTGGCCGTCCAATTATGTAAAGACTGATTGAAGAGTAGAAGGCAATGATTGATAAAAGCAATTTTCCTTTGTCTGAGACAAAGAAGGGTGACGGGACAGAACAGATGAAGTCAACTTACAAGTTCAGAAAGGACCGGGAAGGATAGAAGAAGTTTCGTAATCGGTATTGGACAAATGGCGACAGTCACAAAAAAATTGACCTGGACAAAGATGGATGTGAGGTTCCATCTCCACAAAAAACATGATTTTCACGCTGGGTTTCACTGGGACTGGTTCATCTTACATGTTCCTCATTTCATCTCAGACAAATGGAGATCCTAACTGTCTGGCAGGTAATGGTAAACCATTGACTGCATGTGTAAGGAAGCGTTTCAATGGAAAGATGAAGATTTTCACAGACATAAGGCTTGATGGTTTTAGAAAGGTGCGGAGAAGTGCTATAAGTGATGCTACTCTATATGAACCCACCTTGTTAATCACTGGGCAGTGATTGTCCACATTAGATCTAATCTGTGGAATTCGCTGCCTCAGAAGGCAGTGGAGGCCAGTTCTCTGAATGCATTCAAGAGAGAGCTAGATAGAGCTCTTAAGGATAGCGGAGTCAGGGGGTATGGGGAGAAGGCAGGAACGGGGTACTAATCGAGAATGATCAGCCATGATCACATTGAATGGTGGTGCTGGCTCGAAGGGCCAAATGGCCTCCTCCTGCACCTATTGTCTATTGTCTATTGTCAAACTTAACGTGCAGGCGGTAGCAGAATAAAATTGGAAATTTCAAGAAAATGAAACGAAGACGTTGAAACAAGAAGAAACAAAAATAAAACAAAACTAGAAATGAAATTAAAATACAGTAGAATTAATCCGCCAAAATCAACAATTATCCAGCCTAATTATTGAACCCCATGGAGTTACCATCACACTAAATCACCAACTGCATCCAACTGCTAATGCCACCAGAATGATAAAGATCTCAATCCAAGCGACGATGATGATAATATTTAATTGTCACATGTACCTAAGTACAGTAAAATACTTTGTTTTTGCACGCAAAGCAAAGAGTCTGGCACGGACAAAGTTACCAAAGCAAGTGGGCCGAAGGGCCTATTTCCGTGCTATATCTCTAAAGTCAAAATCTCTGAAGTCTAAAGTGAATGATCTGATGGCCAACTCACGCCCCTATTCTCGTTTGTTCTTATGCTCTTGTTTTCAATGGTCCTTCCATAAGCTAGGGCGGTCACGGTGGCGCAGCGGTAGAGTTGCTGCCTTACAGCGAATGCAGCGCCGGAGACTCAGGTTCGATCCTGGCTATGGGCTCCGTCCGTACGGAGTTTGTACGTTCTCCCCGTGACTTGCGTGGGTTTTCTCCAAGATCTTCGGTTTCCTCCCACACTCCAAAGACGTACATGTATGTAGGCTAATTGACTGGGTAAATGTTTTTTTAAAAATTGTCTCTAGTGTGTGTAGGATAGTGTTAATGTGCGGGGATCGCTGGGCGGCGCGGACCCGGTGGGCCGAAGGGCCTGTTTCCGCACTGTATCTCTAAATCTAAAATCTAAAATCTAAAATCTAAAATCTAGGCTACTGTCAGATTCACTTCTAACCCGTTTGTGGAGATTGGACTTTGTCTGTGGCCTGCAATGCTAAGAATGATATTCTACACTCTGTATCTTCCCTTTTGCTCTATCTGCTGTATTTGAGTTTGATTTGATTGACTGTGTTTATGTACGACGCATCTGGACTGTTTGGAGAGCATGCAGAACAAGGCGTGGTGGCAATAATAAGCTTAAATTTCAAATAGTTTAGGTGTACTCCCTTGACTGTCACTCAGATGTTGCTTGGAGCCTAAAAGCACAGGTAAATCACAAAAATTGTGTAGCAGGTACTATCACAATGTTTAAGAAACATTTTGGACAGGTACATGGATAGGATAGGTTTAGAGGGATATGGGCAGAACATATGCAGGTGGGACTAATATAGACATGTAGGAGGAAACTGATAATAATAATAATAATAATAATAATATTCATTTATTGTCATTGCAACGAGTACAACGAAATTAAAAAAATAGCCAATCCTGACGGTGCATAAAAACATATATGCAATAAATGCAAAAACATTTGGCATGCTGGTTTACACTGAAGACAGACGCTGTATTACTCCAGCATTTTGTGTCTATCTTTGGACTAATGTAGATGTTAGTTGTGACATGTTAGTCACCATGGGCAATTTGGGCCAATGGGCCTGTTTTCACACTGTATGTCTGTACTGAGTTTGTACGTTCTCCCTGTGACCTGCGTGGGTTTTCTCCGGGTGCTCCGGTTTCCTCCCACACTCCAAAGACGTGCAGGTTTGTAGGCCAATTGGCTTTGGTAAAATTGTAAATTGTCCCTCGTGTTTGTACGATGGTGCTAGTGTGCGGGGATCGCTGGTCGACGCAGACTGGGTGGGCCAAAGGGCCTGCCTCCGCGTTGTATCTCTAAACTAAAAACTCAATGGAAAATTCAAGACTCACGCATTTTACATCCAGAATCACGTGAGAAATAACCAAATGGAATAACTTACCTCTTTACCAGCAGTTTAAATTAAGAATTTCATTTTCAATAACATCTGCTTCATATAGCCTATATTTTTTGTTATCTTTTCATTTGCATTTGAATTCTGCAGATAGTTTAAAGCTGACTTTCACATAACAGGGATTTCATATTGATACAGGCCTGTGCTTGCATCTGTGTTCAATGTTACACAAGATATCTTCCTAATACAGTATGGTAAATGATGTGGCAAAAGCATATTTAATGTAATAAATGTGAATGGCTTATTGCTGGTGAAGCGAAGTTTCACACGTTTGACTAAATTTGATGCCTTATAGAATTTTATTAACTTTAATTCACAAAAGAATGGTTTACTTTAAACATGTCATAACAAATCAGGCGAACTGAACAGTACCTTGTATTTTAAGATGCCCAGGAGCCTTCCACTGAACTGGATCAACATTACCCCGTGTTAACATACCATCAAACTTCACCAATAGATTAAAAACATAATATTTTTATGAAATATTAAAATATTTAAAATATATATATATATATTTATTTTAAACTTGAAAATTAAGATTGGGTGCATGTCTTATTTTTTCTAACATGCACCCAATCGACATGCACCCAATCTTAGTTTTCAAGTTTAAATAAAATATATATATTTTTAAATATTGGAATCCAATCATGAGGGAAATTAATATGGTGAATGCACAGAGACCTATAACCAAGGTAGGGACATCAAAACCCATAGGGCATAGTGGCGCAGCGGTAGAGTTGCTGCCTTAGCCCATGCCAGAGCCCTAGGTTCGATTCTGACCATGGGTGCTGTTGGCACGGAGTTTGCAGGCTCCCCCTGTGACCTGCGTGGGCTTTTTCTAAACGCTCCGGTCTCCTCCCACACTCCAATAGACAATAGACAATAGGTGCAGGAGGAGGCCATTCGGCCCTTCGAGCTAGCACCGCCATTCAATGTGATCATGGCTGATCATTCTCAATCAGTACCCCGTTCCTGCCTTCTCCCCATACCCCCTGACTCCGCTATCCTTAAGAGCTCTATCTAGCTCTCTCTTGAATGCATTCAGAGAATTGGTCCCCACTGCCTTCTGAGGCAGAGAATTCCACAGATTCACAACTCTCTGACTGAAAAAGTTTTTCCTCATCTCAGTTCTAAATGGCCTACCCCTTATTCTTAAACTGTGGCCCCTTGTTCTGGACTCCCCCAACATTGGGAACATGTTTCCTGCTTCTAACGTGTCCAACCCCTTAATAATCTTATACGTTTCGATAAGATCCCCTCTCATCCTTCTAAATTCCAGTGTATACAAGCCTAGTCGCTCCAGTCTTTCAACATATGACAGTCCCGCCATTCCGGGAATTAACCTAGTGAACCTACGCTGCACGCCCTCAATAGCAAGAACTCTAAAGACGTGCAGTTTTGTAGGTTCATTGGCTTCTGCAAATTGACCCAAAAGTGCAGGATCGAACTAGTGTATTCCCTGCCGATTGTTGGTCAGCAGGGAATCAGTGGGCTGAAAGGCCTGGTTCCACGCTGAGTCTAAAACTAAAACTAAAAAGCAAAAACTGAAACTACATATAAATTTTAAGTTTAAATGTACAAAGATACAATACGTTTACACTTCCATTGTAACATCTGCAACATGTTTTTATTAACGAGTTCAAATATTAGTCTTTCTGGTTTGAAGATTTATTTGTTAATTATAAAAAGGTGTTTCTGTAGATGGAATGGTCTGGTTACAATGGAACTGTAATTAGCATCTGCTTTAACTGATGCTAAATCAGCCCAGCTCATGAAACAAAATTTAATTTTATATTCCTTGTGGTATTTGTGAAAATAATTATGATACAATAACTAAGCACGTATAATATTTAATTTTCAAAATAAATCATAAGGAGATTTTTGTTTGAACTGGAAATATTGGGAATGTACAGGAGCTTAAGTAACATGAAGCTTAGCTCAGGAAGGAGCTGCAGATGCTGGTTTAAACCGAAGATAGACACATAAAGCTGGAGGAAATCAACGGGACAGGCAGCATCTCTGGAGAGAATGAATGGGTGACGTTTCAGGTCGAGACCCTTGTTCAAAGTCTGAAGAAGAGTCTCGACCCGAAACGTCACCCATTCCTTCTCTCCAGAGACGCTGCCTGACCCGCTGAGTTACTCCACTTTTGATGTCTATCTTCAGCTTCGGTAACATCTCCAAGCATTTTTGATTTCAGATATGCAGTAGATTTAGAGATTTAGTGTAATTTGCTTTGTAATTCGGCTTTGAAGTTTTATCTTTGATGGTTTAATAATCATAAAGAATTTTGCGTTTTGCCTCAATTTTTCATTTGCGCACACTGCTGTGGGAAATGAAAAGTTGCTTTAGCGGTGGGCGTTTATTCAAAAAGAGACAAAACTTTATTTCCATTTCATCTGGAGTTTGCTACAAAATGCTTCTTCGAGTGACAGTGTACGACTCTCGATGAAGGTGGACTAAAAATATAATTTGGTAACGTTCAACATCGAGCAAGGTCAGGGGATGAAGGGGAGCAGGACAATCCTTCAATGCTCTTCTTTTTCTTCAATCCTCTTAGGATGCTTCTTGGATTTCTGCTGATGCGACTCCGCCATCTGCACCATAAAACGATTAAAACGTACCGACGGGACAGCTGTTTTCGCAAAACACCACCGAATCGAAAAGATGCCAGCTAACTTTGACATTCACATCAATATTTTACGTATGAGATGGAAGAGGGTGAGAAATGTGCCAGTTTTTTAATGTTCATAAGCGATAGGAGCAGAATCAGGCCAATCGGCCCATCAAGTCTACCCCGCCATTCAATCATGGTTGATGTTCATAATGGCTTGGAGCAGAATTAGGCCAATCGGCTCATCACATCTACTCCACCATTCAATCATGGCTGATTTATCTCTCCCCCCTAACTCCATTCTTCTGCCTTCTCCCCATCACCCCTGACACCCGTACTAATCAAGAATCTATCTATCTGTGCCTTAAAAATATCAGTCTGAAGAAGGGTCTCGACCCGAAACGTCACCCATTCCTTCTCTCCCGAGATGCTGCCCGACCTGCTGAGTTACTCCAGCATTTTGTGAATAAACCTTAAAAATATCCATTGGCTTGGCCTCCACAGCCTTCTGTTGCAATGAATTCCACAGATTCACCACCCACTGACTAAAGAAATTCTACATCATCTCTTTTCTAAAGGTACGTTCTTTTATTCTGAGGCTATGGCCCCTGGTCCTAGACTCTCCCACTAGTGGAAACATCTTCCCCCACATCCTCTCCACATCCACTCCAGCCAAGCCTTTAGTTTGGCCTTCTACACTCCAGCGAGTACAGGCCCAGAGCCTTCAAATGCTCATCGTACGTTAACCCTATCACCCCCCCGTTAATTATTCTCGTAAACTTCTTCGAGACGTCTTCAATCCCCACACATCCTTCCTCGGATATGAGGCTCAAAATAGATAGATTCGTGATTAGTACAGGTGTCAGAGGTTATGGGGAGAATGGGGTTAGGAGGGAGAGATAGATCAGCCATGATTGAATGGCGGAGTGGACTAGATGGGCCAAATGACCCAATTCTACCCCTATTCCTTATGACCTAATGGCCTTAAAACTGCTCACAATGTTCCACATGTGATGGGGTGGGGCTTTGATATGTGTTGCCTGAACCTTGGTCTCCACTCACAGAGATCTCTCCATTTCTTGGGGCAACAGCCGGTGTCGAAAACACTGGAAGTCCCACAGCCTCAAACGGTAAGTGTGAGCGTAGGGGAGCCACTTGAGGCCTGGGTAGTCTCGAGGAGGACTTAGATCCTTTTTCACGATGCAGTAGTAAAGGGACTCACTGCCTAATTAGCTCGATTTAAAAGACATGGCTTGACTCCAAGGAAGAAGGAACTTCTCTGCTGGTGGCCTGGAAATCATCTTCCCCCAAAGCTATACCACCAAAAGCAGATTGTGATGGAAATTAAACAGGATGCCCAAGGACAGAGTGAAATTGGGTTTTGGGCCAGATTTCAAAAACTTGGCAATGAGTTGTCTCCACGGAAAAGCACTGTTTGCGGAGGCTTTTGACATGCATAAAATCAAAGGAATTTGTAGGTTTGGAAACCGCGCTGAATGCGTGTCGTTGTGTTTGGAACAAATGTCCGAAGTAGCAAATCTAGTTTCTTCTACAAACATAACGTTTTCAAAACATTAGACGGTCCTAGTGTCCAACAATAAGCTTCCTTTATTCTTCAACATAACTCAACTCTATTTGTTGGGGCGCAGGAGGATGAGGGGTGATCTTATAGAAGTGTACAAAATCATGAGAGGAATAGATCGGGTTAATCTATCCTCACGGATAGGGTGGCACGGTGGCACAGCGGATAGAGTTGCTGCCTTATAACGCCAGAGACCCGGGTTCGATCCTGAATGTGGGTTCTGTCTGCACTGAGTTTGGACCTTCTCCACGTGACCGCATGGATTTTCTCCCGGGAAGCTCCAGCTTCCTCTTGCGTGTAGAACAGTGTTTGATGGATGGGAATCGCTGGTCAGCACGGACTCGGTGGGCCGAAGGGCCTGTTCCCGCGCTGTAACTCTAAACTAAACAAAACTAATCTCAAAATGCAAAGAGTCTCATGTCCAGAGTCTACCTTCAGTGTGTGTATGATAGTGTTAGTGTGCGGGGATTGCTGGTCGGCGCGGACTCGGTGGGCCGAAGGGCCTGTTCCCGTGCTGTAGCTCTAAACTAAACTAACCAGTATGTTTCCCTGTGGCCACACTTACCTTTTGAGGCTGTCGGACTCCCAGTGTCTCAGACCTGTGCTGCTTCAGGTGCCCTAAGGAATGGAGAAGTCTCTGATGTTTAAAGTAAATTGGAATACCCTTTATCCTTTACCTTTGAACTGTAGGCAGCTTGATTGTAATCCTGTGTTATCTCTCTTTGGTTTACCTAATCTCTAGGACTGGACAAGCTAGATGCAGGAATAATGTTCCCAATGTTGGGGGAGTCCAGAACCAGGGGCCACAGTCTTAGAATAAAGGGGAGGCCATTTAAAACTGAGGTGAGAAGGAACTTTTTCACCCAGAGAGTTGTGAATCTGTGGAATTCTCTGCCACAGAGGGCGGTGGAGGCCAAATCACTGGATGAATTTAAGAGAGAGTTAGATAGAGCTCTGGGGGCTAGTGGAATCAAGGGATATGGGGAGAAGGCTGGCATGGGTTACTGATTGTGGATGATCAGCCATGATCACAGTGAATGGCGGTGCTGGCTCGAAGGGCTGAATGGCTTCCTCCTGCACCTATTTTCTATGTTTCTATGTTTCTAAAGTAAAGTGTAAAACTAAACTTGTCATAGTAATGGGAAAACTGAAGAACTCAGCTGCGTCAGGTGGAAATGGTGTCGCTCTATGCCCAGCCAGAGTTGCCTGCATTCTGCAGACCTGTTGGGGACTTTCCTCACTGGTTTTGCAGAGGGTGGTGGACCTTTGCAAAACCGCGACCCACAGCCTCACCCACACACGCCCATTCCACTTAGCCCCCACTGGAAAACACGTGTGGCATGGTGGAGACTGCATAGAGTGCACTCATTCTGGAATTGAAATAAGACTTTCAAAAATAAAAACAGCATTTTGTAAAATGAAGTGAGATATAAAGTGTGTAAATGCATAAGAAACTGATGTAAGAATATGCCATTCGGCCTCATGTGCTTGCTCTGCCATTCAATTAGATGACGCAAAAGGACACAACGTGCTGGAGTAAGTGGGTCAGGTAGCATCTCTGGCGAACATGGATTGATGACGTTTCAGGTCAAGAGTCAAGAGTTAAGAGTGTTTTATTGTCGTGTGTCCCAGACAGAACAATGAAATTCTAATTTGCAGCAGCACAACAGAATATGTAAACACAGTACAATGTAAACAAGAAAATAAAAAAGAGAGTAAAAAAGGTTCTGTGTGTTTACTCTCTATTTCATTATACACACATACAAATACACATATAAACATAGCACAAAAAGTAAGGAAATTTGTGTTTGGTAGATTATTTCTTTGTTGTAACAATGCTTCTTGGCAATAAATCTTATACCGTTGGAAAGCCTGTTTATTTCCCTTTTAAATGGTGCCACATTTGTAAGGAACATGCATTTGTGGGATGAGCAGCAGAGCTGAGTATATGGGTTGCGCCCATGAAAAATTTGCCAAATCTTCTCTGCCAATGCCAAACAGCTTATTCTGCCATTGACTTGTTCGGTGTTGTTTGGTGGATTGGATGATTGAAGTCTGAAGAAACAAGACATATTGGCAATTTAACAATTTATTCATTTAATAAACAGGAGCCACCGTAGCGTGTGGAAGAACCATACACAGCCATAACAGCCTGGCACCTCCTCCTCATGCTGGTCACCAGCCTGGTCACACACTGTTGTGGGATGGCATCCCATTCTTGTCAGCACCTGGGGGTACCAGAAGCTCAAAACAAGAGTCAATGGCAACAGCAGAATAAGCTGTTTGGCATTGGCAGAGAAGATTTGGCAAATTTTTCATGGGCGCAACCCATATACTCAGCTCTGCTGCTCATCCCGCAAATGCATGTTCCTTACAAATGTGGCACCATTTAAAAGGGAAATAAACAGGCTTTCCAACGGTATAAGATTTATTGCCAAGAAGCATTGTTACAACAAAGAAATAATCTACCAAACACAAATTTCCTTACTTTTTGTGCTATGTTTATGTAGATAATAATATAATAATAATAATAAGCATTTATTTTATATAGCGCCTTATCAGGTGCTCAAAGCGCTTTACATAAACAATCAAACATAAAAACAAACAGACAAACTATCCTAACGGAGAAGCAGCGAATAAACAACGCCAGCGTCCTCTCACGTCAGGGTCCGGCAGTAGACAACAAAAAGCACAGGACACACAGATACAATTTTTACACAATTTTTACACAATTTTTACACAATTTTTACACAATTTTTACACAAACAGCCATCACAGTGATTGCTCTAGGCACACCCTCACTGTGATGGAAGGCAAAGTCTTATCTCCTCCTGATTTCTTCTCCTGTGGTGCCACGAGGTGATCGAGGCTCCCAACTTTTTGAAGCCCCCACCGGGCGATGGTAAGTCCCAGGGCCGAGCCGAGCAGGGTGATGAAAGTCTTGAGCCCCCACCGGGCGATGGAAAGTGCTGCGGCCGAGCCACGCAGGGCGATGAAGGGCCTGCGAGCGGGTCGATCGTACCTCGCACTTCGGGGCGGTCGAAGCTGCTACGGCTGGAGCTCCCGAAAGCCGGTCGCCAGCCAGGGACCTGCGAACTCCCGATGTTGCGGTCTGCAGGGCCCACGGCCGAAGCCTCCGAGATGGTAAGTCCAGGCCCTGCGACCGGAGTCTTCAAGGTCGATCCCAGCTGGAGGCCGCCGACTCCACGATGTTAGGCCGTAGCGCGAACCCTTCTTCAGACATATATATATATATAATGTACACACATATATAGATCATATATACACATATATATAAAATGTACACAAATATATAGATTATATATATATATATATATAATCTATATATTTGTGTACCCATATATATATGATTTACACATATATAGGCGGTATATATATATTATAGATCATATATATATATTATACACACACACACACATATATATATATATATATATATGATCTTTTTATGTTTATATTTATCTTTTTATCTTATTTATCCTTGGAATATTACTGCTGAGGTGACCTGTTGTCTTGTCAAATACATTTCATTGTATCGTTGACCATGTGCCAACCTACATATGGCAAATACAATTATTATTATTATTATTATTATTATTATTATTATTATTATTATTATTATTATTATTATTATTATTATTATTATTATTATTATTATTATTATTATTATTATTATTATTATTATTATTATTATTATTATTATTATTATTATTATTATTATTATTATTATATTATTATTATGTATATGTATTTGTGAGTATGTGTGTATATTATACACTGAACTTTTTTTTACTCTATATATATACACACACACACAAACACACATACGTACACACAAAAAAACAGACAATAATAGTGCAATAATTACAATAATAGTCTAAGAAAATAACTACAGATGCTGGTACAAATGGAAGGTATTTATTTCACAAAATGCTGGAGTAACTCAGCAGGTCAGGCAGCATCTCAGGAGAGAAGGATTGGGTGACGTTTCGGGTCGAGACCCTTCTTCAGACAATAATAGTCTATGTAGTTCAGAGCTTATGTGAGGTTGTAGTGTTTAAGAGACGAATGGTTGTAGAGGAGGTCGGGACCCTTCTTCACAACTGGACACATTCAACAATATCTTGGCTAATCTTAGTGTCCTTTCTTGCATTAACCCCATGAGCCTGAGTTCCCAAACGCTCAAAATGTCCATTAATCTCTGTCTCGGCAACGTTTTATGCAAAGACATTTCTTCCCATCGCAGTCCAGAATACCTGGCCACTGATTTCAAGACTGAAGCCTGGATCTAAACAACTCAGACAAAGAAAGTATCAATTCCATAGCTACTGTACCTTGTTGATCCATCATTGGTAAATGTGGGCTAACTCTGGCTAAATGTATTGGAGAAATATTGTATCACAGAACATTGGATTATATGAACATTGAATTCTCTAATTTTAGATAACGTTGCCTCAGTGTAATCTACTATTCTTGCACTCATGTGCTTAAGTAAGATTGTGCCTGGGCATTGCAAGATTTTTACTGAACTGTGTACAAAAAAAGGAATTTCATTCTACCTAGGTAGATGTGACCATACAGTACAGAATGTAGAAGCAAGGAACCGCAGATGCTGGTTTATACCAAGGAAAGACACAAAGTGCTGGAGTAACTCAGCAGGTCATGCAGCATCTCTGGAGAAAAAGGCTGGATGGCATTTGGGCCAGGAGCCTTCTTCAGAACCAGTCTGAGGAACTAGTTTGAAGAAGGGCCCTGACCTGAACCATCACCCAGCCCTTTTCTCCAGAGATGCTGCCTGACCCGTGGATTTACTCCAGAACTTAGTGCCTGTCTTTGACCATAACGTACCATTGAACCATGGATATAACTGCCGCAGATCTGGTGCACTTATGGGCATGCCCGTGGAAAGGTCAGGCCTTGAAAGAGCTGGGATTATTTTGACTTGGATTTGCAGAGGTGAATGAGAATCAAGCAACCAAAACCGACACTGTAAATTCAATAATGCCAGTGACACCAGGGGATTAACTAAAGTAAGGACACACACAGATAGTTTTATTGCAGTTTGTGGACTCTCTGGAGACTACATCTGATTGGCGATAGCTAAATACAGATCAAAATTAACCTTTGAGGCTGTATCTGGAGACGATTTGTGGTATGAGTCCGCGCCGATCAGCGACGTACTTACACTGCACTACCCTACACACTAGGGACAATTTACAATTTATTTTAACCAAAGCCAGATTAACCTTAAAACCCGGACGTCTTTGGAGTGTGGGAGGAAACCAGAGTTCCCGGAGAAAACCCACGCAGGTCACGGGGAGAACGTACAATCTCCGTACAGACAGCGCCCGTAATCAGGATCGAACCCGGGTCTCTGGCGCTGTAAGGAATCAGCTCTACCACTGTACCACCGCGCCGTCCAATTTTGCATTTCACACAATGCAACACGAAAACTGCATTATACTAATAATCCTATGCACCATTGCAAACAGTGTTTAAAGATGCCAAATATTTCTATTTTATATTATATTTCTATGTTGAGAGTATAGATTTGCTGTGAGCGTCACCTATAGTTTGAAAGTCTTTCATTTTATTAGTGTAGAGGTGAATTTTACTCTTTCACTGTAACATGCTATCATTTAAAAAAAATACAATATTAAAATTAGTCATTAAAATCTTACAAGCCTACAGATTTCAATTAATCATGCACATCCATGTATTTACGGTTCCTAGTTCTGTGCAGGGAGATATTATCATCCATTACACTAAACAATATATTTTTACAGGAAATATCTGAATCCTTTTCTGGGAATCTATGATTTATTTCGCAGAATTTTATCTGATATTAATCTTTCAGGATATAGTTAAGATTTTCGATTTGGATATTTTACGAGATTGTTTTATGGAGGGATTTGATCTAATGCTTCGCGGGAAGCCCATAAGATTACTCAGTGATTATCAGCATCTCAATATTGTATGACAGCATTTCCATGCAAGGGACTTTACAATCTTGTTTCATTAATTCGGCTTGATTGAAGCCTCATTTCAGGCCTCAAGGAGCTTAAGATTTATGTGAAATTAATAACATAACAGATGTCTTCACAATTTGGTTCCTCTGGAAAAAAAAATGATTACCTAAAAAATCTCAATACATTCAACTACAGGCTGAAGGAAGCTTTTCTCTGGGGTAAATTGTTCTTCATTTAAATCATTCATATCTGAAGACTAAGTAGAATTTAAATGTCAGATTTATATTAAACAGTTATATTCTACATTGTTACATGTAATAAACAGGAGGGCCGTACTTTCATATTCATAAGGCGCACTTGATTTTTGAGTGAGAGCTTACAAAGCAAAAATGTGTAACTTTGATAAGTGGTTGGAACAGCAGAGACACAGGGGAGAAAGGGGAACTGGTGAGGAAGCCCTGTTATTTTAGCTTTGTTTCTGGTAATGTAGCCATCATTTCCTCACAGGAGAACAAAATGCATCTGTGCTCGCACCTAATGAATGATGTGAGGAGTCTCCCGTGCCCACACATGCCTCGGGCCAACGGTAGTCTTTCTTCGCACAAGAAGGCAGGCGTGCTCCTTTGCCTGAGAACGTGATTCCCTTTATCTCGTCTTCGGCAATGCACCTTGAGAGCAGCATTTTAACACATGCCCGAGCAGGGGGTTTTATCTGAAGAGGGGAGGGGCGGGGGAAGAAAAAAAAGTTGTCTGATTACTTCTGAGCACCTAAAAAAAAAAAAAATAATAATAATAATAATTGGAAGTAAACTTATCTTTTGCTCTGGTATTTGATCCAATATGTGCAAAGGCAGTCAGAACAAAGCAACCAGGATTCAACCACTCGAGCAGGAGAGATAAGGCTGCCACTTCAGATAAGTGAAATACTTATGGATGCAAATTTATCACATTAATGGCAGGAAATTGATTTAAAAGAAAAATGTGAAGCACAAAAAAAACAAGTCCCTCAGTCTTGGAAAACTCACAACAATTAGCTTTTTGATTGCAGTTGACACGGTTCAGTTAGCAGCTTAAAAATTCCAATCTTGCCCTCTCCTGATTTTAATTCATTTGCTTTCAGAAATACTAATTTACTGAAAATTGTGGGAGGACTCACTTTAAACCGCTGAAACCAAACACTTAAAACCTAACAGTGCGGATTCCACTAATGGCCACGCTATTATTTGCGGTAAGGCAGGGCAACGAGAAACATTTAGACTGCTCATTAAATATTAAATCATCACTCTCGAGAATCTTCCTTGAAAATCGTCAACTGATTTCACGATGATTTGGTGACTTAAAGACACCAAGGGGTAAGCACATATAAGAAGATAACTGCAGATGCTGGTACAAATCGAAGGTATTTATTCACAAAATGCTGGAGTAACTCAGCAGGTCAGGCCGCATCTTGGGAGAGAAGGAATGGGTGACGTTTCGGGTCGAGACCCTTCTTCAGACAGTCTGAATGTTGGAACACAAGTCATCTCAAAGTGAATAAACGCTTTGAAAAATGGGATAACATATTTAGCAAAGGTTTTTTAAATAATTTAGAAGGTGGCACGGCGGCACAGCGGTGGATTTGCACCGCCTCACGGCGCCAGAGACCCAGGTACAATCCTGACTACGGGTGCAGAGTTTGCACATTCTCTGTGTGACTGCATGGGTTTTCTCCGGGTGTTGCGGTTTCCCCCCACCTCTCAAAGACGTGCGGGTTTGTCGTCTAATTGGCTTCTGTAAATTGCCGCTGGTACGTGGGATGCAATATTAGGATGACGGTGAAACTAGTGTGTGGGTGATCAATGGTCAGTGGGCTGAAGGGCCTGTTTACAAGCTGAATCTCCAACTAAACTGAAGTGCTCAAGGAGTATCAAGTTGAAATGAAAATGTGAAAGAGCAGAGAAATGTTGAAATCCAGGCCCTCACATGTTGCCTGAGCCATTTTGCTTGTCAACAGCATCATGTACACTCTGTTATCTATATGCTAAAACTCTCGTTTGTTTGTTTGTTTGTTTGTTCCTGAACTACAGTCAGAACGGTACACGATGACGCGACAATTTGAGGCCCTGCTTACTCACCATCATCCCTTTGGTGCTAATGGAAGAAGATCAATTGAAATCGGTGTTATATTTTTAAATTTATTCATATTTTTAAGTTTAAATCTATCTCCTCGGGAGGGAGGGAGGGGGTAGAGGGAGGGGGGGAAGGGAGGGAAGGGGGAGGAGGGAGGATAAGGGGGGTGGAGGGGGGGTGGAGGGAGGGGGAAGAGGGAGGGGAGGGGAGGTGGGGTGGAGGAGGGGAGCGAGGAGGGAGGGGGGAAGAGTGCAAGGGGGGAGGGGGGGGAGGAGAGGGTGCTGCACCAATGCAGGAGAGGTTTCGACCCAACGGGTCCACTTGGTCTAGTTTTAATTAAATTCTACTTTTCTCACAAAGCGCACTGTAAAACTTATGAGGTATTTTCAGACCTGATACTGATGCGAGTTACGTTGGTAACTATCCGGGATAGTTGGTTAATATCTTGTGGTTAATATCCAGATGAAGCAAAGAGTGAACATGCTCTTGTTGAAAGCGAGGTAGACTTTGATTAGTAGGGGTGTCAGGGGTTATGGGGTGAAGGCCGGAGAATGGGGTTAGGAGGGAGAGATAGATCAGCCATGATTGAATGGCGGAGTAGACTTGATGGGCCGAATGGTCCTAATTCTGCTCCTTATGGCCTTATGACCTTATGAACTTATGACTTTGTATCTATCTTCGAGTCCGGGCAATATCCTCGTGAAAAGCAATTGACCTTTGAGCTTATACTCCATCATCTATCTCACTTTGTGGATTGGGATTTGCACAGGTAGATAGGACACAAAATTAAATCAAAAATGCCACGCGGGTAGATTGACAGGAACAATACTCAGGGCACCACGTACTTATGACCTTGTGACCTTATGGACCATATGGACTGTTCGGCGAACTTTTGTGACTTTGTCGGTGCCAGAAACGTAGCGACTCTCTGCGTACTGCCTGGGGCAGGCATGCTGTGTGAGTTTAAGAATAAGGGGTCAGCCATTTGGGTCTGAGATGAGGAAAAACCTTTTCACCCAGAGAATTGTAAGTCTGTGGAATTCTCTGCCGCAGAAGGCAGTGGAGGCCAATTCACTGGATGTTTTCAAGAGAGAGTTCTGTTTCTGGTTCTGGTCCTGGTTGAGTATCTCGAGCGAACACCTCACAAGTGGTTATCTCGGGCAGGTACAGTTAGATACAGGTCTTGGGGCTAACGGAATCAAGGGAAATGGGGAGATAGTAGGAACGGGGTACTGATTTTGGATGATCAGCCATTGATCATATTGAATGGTGGTGCTGCCCCCAAAGGGCCGAATGGCCTCCTCCCGCACCTATTTTGTACGTTTCTATGATTCTGTTTTACCGGATCGCATGCAAAAGCAAGCATATGACTGTACCTGGGTACAGGTGACAACAGAGCATCACCAAGTCATTGAAGGGTTGAGATGTAATAGCTGCTACACGCTCAATCAGAGTGAGAGTGGCTGGAAGCCGATAGAAGTAAAAGCACACAAAATGAAAAGGAAACAAAGGGGGGAGATTAACAGGACCATTGGAACGGGAAAGCAAGATGTATTATGGCATGTCACCTGGAATCCAGTCAAATAGTGCTGTATAACAAGTATAACAAGGGCGCAGTGTAATGAGAAGACTGAGTAGCAGACACTTTTGGCAAGCAAACGTGCTCATTGTAAATAAAGCGCCCGAATCTGTCTGCACGCATTAAGAACATTTTGACAGTAACTATGTGGTAACCATATGTAGTCACTGCCAAACCTTTTGTGTCTCACTTTCTGCTTTCTTGCATGGCAATCTGCCACTGATGGTAAATTAAGTCATTCAATAGGACGGAACATGCAATCCAAATTAAGCAGCTTAACAACCAGAAAAGACAAGGCGACCTTGCTCAATTACTGTGACTCAGGACCGAATTCCCTTCTCAGAGGGCCTTGAGAAGTGGAGACAATACGTGGTCTTCCGTTTATGCTAAGCATGTCAGATTGCATGCAGGAAAACCCCAAAAGGGGCAGATTACCAATAGCAATGTCGTAGAGTAGTTGTAGAGTGATGCAGCGTGGAAACAGGCCCTTCAACCCAACTTGCCCACACTGGCCAACATGTCCCAGCTACACTAGTCCCTCCTGCCCGTGCTTGGCCCATGTTCCTCCAATCCTGTCCTATTCATGTACCTGCCTAACAATTTATTAAATGGGATAGTCCCTGCCTCAATTTCTTGATTGGAATGGATGACAAGGGTCATGGGGAGAAGGCAGGAAAATAGGATTAGGAGGCAGGCAACAGCCATGATTGAATGTCATACTCGATGGGCCGAATGGCCTAATTCTACTCCTATGACTTGTGAACTTGTGAACTACCTCCTCTGGCTGCTTGTTCCATATACCCACCACCCTTTGTCTGAAGTAGTTACCCCTCAGATTCCTATTCAATCTTTTCCCTTTCACCTTGTCTATTCAGAGAGTTGTGAATCTGTGGAATTCTCTGCCTCAGAAGGCAGTGGAGGCCAATTCTCTGAATGCATTCAAGAGAGAGCTAGATAGAGCTCTCAAGGATAGCGGAGTCAGGGGGTATGGGGAGAAGGCAGGAACGGGGTACTGATTGAGAATGATCAGCCATGATCACATTGAATGGCGGTGCTGGCTCAAAGTGCCGAATGGCCTCCTCCTGCACCTATTGTCTATTGTCTATTGTCTATTGATCCTTTGTCCTCTGGTCCTCAGTTCACCTGTCCTGGGAAAGAGACTCTGGGCAACACTAATTAAGAATGGCGTGATTGGCAAGTTTGCGGACGACACAAAAGTGGGTGGTATTGCAGACAGTGAAGATGGTAGTCAACAATTGCAGCAGGATTTTGATCGATTGGCCAGGTGGGCTGAGGAATGGTTGATGGAATTTAATACGGAGAAATATGGGGTGCTGTACTTTGGGAAGTCCAACATGGGCAGGGCCTACACGGTGAATGGTAGGCCTGTGGGGAGTGTTGTAGAGCAGAGGGATCTAGGAGTGCAGGTGCATGGTTCCTTGAAGGTGGAGTTGCAGGTAGATAGGGTGGCCAAAAAAAGCTTTTGGCACTTTGGCCTTCATCAGTCAGCATATTGAATAGTTTTTAGATATACAGATACAGTGCAGAAACAGGCCTTTTCGGCCCACCGGGTCCGCGCCGACCAGCGATCCCCGCACACTAACACTATCCTACACCCACTAGGGACAATTTTTTACATTTACCAAGCCAATTAACCTACAAACCTGTACGTCTTTGGAGTGTGGGAGGAAACCAAAGATCTCGGAGAAAACCCACGCAGGTCACGGGTAGAACGTACAAACTCCGTACAGACAGCACCCGTAGTCGGGATTGAACCCGGGTCCCGGCGCTGCATTCACTCTAAGGCAGGAACTCTACCGCTGTGCCACTGTGATCGAGTATAGATGTTGGGAGGTCATATTGCTGTTGTGCAAGACATTGGTGCTGCATTTAGAGTAATGTGTTCAGTTTTGGGCACCATGTTATAGGAGCGATGTTGCCAAGCTGGAAAGGGTGCAGAGAAGATTTACGAGGATGTTGCCAGGACTCGAGAGTCTGAGCTATCGGCAGAGGTTGAGTAGGCTGGGACTCTTTTCCTCGGAGCGCAGGAGGATGAGGGGTAATCTTACAGAGGTGTACACAATCATGAGAGGAATAGGTCAGGTAAATGCACAGAGGCGTGCCCAGAGTAGTGGAATCGAGAACAAGAGGACATAGGGTTAAGGTGAGGGGGGAAAGATTAAATAGAAACCTGAGGGGTAACCTTTTTATACAGAGGGTGGCGGGTATATGGAACGAGCTGCCGGAGGAGGTAGTTGGGGCAGGTAGTATCACAACGTTTAAGATACAATTAGGCAGGTACATGGATGGGACAGATTTAGAGGTATATATAGGCCAAACGCAGGCAGGTGAGACCAGCGTAGATGGTCGGTGAGGCCAAGTTAGGCCGAATAGCCTGTTTCCTCCCTGTATGACTCTATGACTCTCTGACTCTACATCCCAATTAGTGTAAGGCAGCAACTCTATCGTTGCGTAGGGTTCCCAACTGTCCCGTATTAGCTGGGATATCCTGTATTTTGGGCTAAATTGGTTTGTCCTGTATGGGACCACCCAGGTATGAGGCCTGGCGGGCGCTGTAGGCCCGGACGCTGTAGGCCCGGACGCTGTAGGCCCGGACGCTGTAGGCCCAGACGCTGTAGGCCCGGACGCTGTAGACCCGGACGCTGTAGGCCCGGACACTGTAGGCCCTGACACTGTAGGTCCCGACACTCTAGGTTTCCGACATTTTAGCTCAGGCCAGTCTAGGTCCGGAGGCCCGGGCGCCGCCGAACGGAGGTTGCGTAGCAACCCACCTCCCGGCCTGGGCGGCCGCCATTGGTGGAGCGGGAGCACGTGGCCGCTGGCTGGGTAAGGTCACGTGGGACGCGGGGCGGTGACGTCACCTTAGGATTGAGGAAGTTGGCACCCCCCCTATTGCTGCACCAACACATCGCCCTCAATGCTGTCTGTTTCCCTTGGCATCTACGCTCTCTCCTCAGGCGGTGAACGAAACAGGGGCCTAAAATTGAGAGTGATGCCCTTTATTGATTCTCATGCCAAGAGCAGCCTGTGGAAGAACTACAATGTGAGTTGCTGCCACAAAGTGTGTCCTCGGCCCCCTGTTACTCCAACTTAGCTGGCACGTCCAAAGCACTGGTCTAAACCCCTGTCCCTACACATCTGCACCACGCATGCCCATTCCACAACCAACACTGAATAGTCAACAAATTTGGGGACATTTTCAGGGACAATATCACCAGACCAGACCAGACCAGACCAGACCAGACCAGACCAGACCAGACCAGACCAGACCAGACCAGACCAGACCAGACCAGACCAGACCAGACCAGACCAGACCAGACCAGACCAGACCAGACCAGACCAAACCAAACCAAACCAAACCAAACCAAACCAAACCAAACCAAACTAAACTAAACTAAACTAAAATCACATCTCCTCTCTTCTAGGTGAGAAGGCAAGTCAAGTCAAGTTTATTTGTATAGCACATTTGAAAACAACCCACGTTGACCAAAGTGCTGTACATCAGTTCAGGTACTAAGAAACGAACATACAATGGCACACAAACATAACAGCACATACATAAACAGTTCACAGCGCCCCCTCAGAGGGCCTCAAACGCTAGGGAGTAGAAATAGGTTTTGAGCCTGGACTTAGAGTCCATGGAGGGGGCAGTTCTGATGGGGAGAGGAATGCTGTTCCACAGTCTAGGAGCTGTGGCAGAAGCTTAAATAGTCACAAGAGCAATTTGAATTAACCTCAGTCATAGTTATACAGCACGGAAACAGAGCCTTCAGCCCATTGTCAACGTCGACCGAGACACCCCATTGAAACTAGTCCTATTTGCCCACATTTGGTCCATATTCCTCTGAACTATTCCTGTCCATCCACCTGTCCAAGTGTCTTAAATGCTGTTATAATACCTGCCTTATAGTTGATAAGGTGGCAAGGTGGCGAGGCGAAAGAGCTGCTGCCTCACAGCGCCAGAGACTTCGATCCTGTCCATGGGTGCTCTCTGTACGTTCTCCCTCTGACCACGTAGGATTTCTGCGGGTGCTTCTGTTTCCCCCACACACCAAAGACATACAGGTCTGTAGGTAAATTAGTTTGGGTAAAATTGTAAATTGTCCTTACTGTGTAGGATAGTGTTAGTGTACGGGGTGATCACTGGCCGATGTGGACTCAGTGGGACGAAGGGACTGTCTCCACTCTATATCTCAAAAGTCTAAAGTGACCACCTCCTCTGGCTACTCATTCCATACACCCACCACCTTCTGAGTGAAAAAAGTTGTCCCTCATGTTCCTATTAAATCTTTCCCCTCTCACCTTAAACCCATGTCCTCTGGTTCCTATTCCACCGTGGGAAGTACTTTGTGTATTCATCCCTGTCTATTCCACCTCGTGATTTTGTACACCCCCTGTAAGATCACCCCTCAGCCTCCTGCGCTCCAAGGAATAAAGTCCTAGCCTGCCCAACCTCTCTCTCCCTGTCGCTCAGCCCCTGGCAAACATCAAGTCTGGAGAAGGGGTTCACCCATCCTTTTCCTCCAGAGATGCTGCCTGACCCGCTGAGTTACTCCAGTACTCGAGCATCCTCGTGAAAAGCCGTTGACCTTGAGCTAGTACACCATTATCTCCCTCACTCTGCCAAGTGTAGTTTGCATAAGTAGACAGGACATGGAAATTAAAACTAAACGCCGCATAGGTAGATTTGCAGGAACAAGACTCGATGGGCACCGAGTTTACTCTCAAGTTTTCTAGTGGAAGGACAAATGCAGTGTCTTTAGGATGTCTTTGGTGCTCTGTGAGGTAGAAACGTGTAAATCTTCCCGCAAATACAACACATTAACCCCAAACCATCTGCCGAACTTCTTTTTATTTAAACAGCTCAAATATGTAATAGCCCACAAGACATTAACTAATAAGGTATTTATTCACAAAATGCTGGAGTAACTCAGTAGGTCAGGCAGCATCTCGGGAGAGACGGAATGGGTGATGTTTCGGGTCGAGACCCTTCGTCAGTCTGAAGAAGGGTCTCGACCCGAAACGTCACCCATTCCTTCTCTCCCGAGATGCTGCCTGACCTGCTGAGTTACTCCAGCATTTTGTAAATAAATACCTTCGATTTGTACCAGCATCTGCAGTTATCTTCTTATACTACATTAACTAATAACATGTATTCACGAGAAGCTGATGGAAAATAGAACGAATTTCCCCTTACCACTGCTCCAGGTGTAAAAGACCAAAGCAGGCATCGCAGTGTTGTGTTTTACAGGCACGCGGTGTTGAACGAGAGGGGAGGAGCACATTCGATGCCCGGCCGGCCGCAGCTGCTTCTGTTAATTGAAAGCTCCCACGTACTAAATTAAGTTAAGAACTATCAGACAAATGGGGGGGTCAGCAGAAGAGTGCATTAGTGCTCTCATCAATAACGCAGGCCCTGACAGGTCCTCGTCCGGGAAGTTAATTACGGCATCTTGCAAAGTGTTATTATGAATGACGAAGGCAACATTAGCTAATGTTTCACCACTGTCCTGCCAATTGGCGGGGCACAGCGTGGCTCACACGATTATCAACCTTGCCTGATGTTCAGGAGGGGTGTGCAGGAAGAAATAAACAGCAGATGCTGGTTAAAATCGAAGGTAGACACAGCGGGGTAACTCAGCGGGGTCAGGCAGCATCTCGGGAGAGAAGGAATGGGTGACGTTTCGGGTCGAGGCCCTTCTTCAGATCTTGTGTGCCTAATGTTTGGTGCAGGAAGGAACTGCAGATTCTGGTTGACACCGAAGACAGGCACTAAATGCTGGAGAAACTCGGCGGGACCGGCAGCACCTCTGGAGAGAAGGACCCTTCCTCAGACTCTTCTCTCGACACGAAACGTCACCCATTCCTTCTATCCAGAGATGCTGCCTGTCCCGCTGGGTTACTCCAGCATTTTGTGTCTATCTTGCCCAATGTTTAGTTTAGTTTAGTTTAGGGATACAGCTTGGAAACAGGCCCTTCGGTCCAACAGCTCCCTGCCGACCAGCGATCCCCGCACATTAACATTATCCTGCACATACTAGGGACAATTTACAAATATTGCCAAAGCCAATTAACCTATAAACCTGTGTGTCTTTGGAGTGTGGGAGGAAACCGGAGCACCCGGGGAAAACCCACGCAGGTCACGGGGAGAGCGTACAAACTCCGTGCAGACAGCGCCCGTAGTCAGGATCGAACCCGGGTCTCTGGCGCTGTAAGGCAGCAGCTCTACCCGCTGCGCCACCGTGCCGCACAATATTTGACTGATAAATCATACGAGGGTAACGCGGGAGAGTCCGTGGCTTATCGAATGGGATCGCAAGACTTTTCCTCATCTCCGTTCTAAATGGCCTACCCCTTATTCTTAAACAGTGGCCCCTAATTTCCAAATGACAAAACAAAAATTGGTACTCTGGTGGACAGTGAAAGGGTTGTCTAAAGTTAAAAGAGGATGAACTGGGAAAATGGACAAGTTCTCCCTTCCCAGTTACTAACTTCAAGTAGCCCTTGCTTTCCCTCTCTCTCCATCCCCTCCCCCTTCCCAGTTCTCCGACCAGTCTTACTATCTCTGACTACATTTCATCTCTGTCCCGCCCACTCCCCTGACATCAGTCTGAAGAAGGGTCTCGACCCGAAACATCACCCATTCCTTCTCTCCAGAGATGCTGCCTGACCCGCTGAGTTACTCCAGCATTTTGTGTCTATCTGGGAAAATGGACAACTTGCTTAAGTTGTCCTGGTCTCGGACAGGGATCCAACGTTGGAAGAAAGAGTACTTTTCTGATGATCTCAAATACTCAGGATCAGTTGCGATGTCACCTGGCACAAACACTTCAATTTGCCTGAACGTCTCTTTGCTTTAAGAACACTTGCTCTTGTCTGTATGTAGAAACAAGTGAACTGCAGATGCTGGTTTTCACAAAAAGACACAATGTGCTGGAGTAACTCAGCGGGTCAGGCAGCATCTCTGGAGAACGTCGTCAGGTGACGTTTCACAGAGTGCTGGAGTAACTCAGCGGGTCAGGCAGCATCTCTGGAGAACCTGGATAGGTGACGTTTCACAGAGTGCTGGAGTAACTCAGCGGGTCAGGCAGCATCTCTGGAGAACCTGGATAGGTGACGTTTCACAGAGTGCTGGAGTAACTCAGCGGGTCAGGCAGCATCTCTGGAGAACGTCGTCAGGTGACGTTTCACAGAGTGCTGGAGTAACTCAGCGGATCAGGCAGCATCTCTGGAGAACATGGATAGGTGACGTTTCACAGAGTGCTGGAGTAACTCAGCGGGTCAGGTAGCATCTCTGGAGAACGTCGTCAGGTGACGTTTCTGGCCAGGGCTCTTGTTTGTATACTGTACAGTATAGAGAGTTGTCAGATTTGGTGCCATTTTCAAGTCCCAGTTATTGTAAGTGCAGGTTCTCGACCTGACCATGAAGGCCTGTTGTCCTGGTAGTAAAGTATCTAACTGAAGTACTAACTTTAGAGAGACACAAAGTACTGGAGTAACTCAGCGGGTCAGGCAGCATCTCTGGAGAAAAGGGATGGTCGTCGTTTCGGGTGGGGAACCTTATTCAGACCCTTCTTCATTTCTCCAGAGATGCTGCCTGACCCGTGGAGTTACTCCAGTACTTTGTGCCTATCTTTGGTATAAACCAACAGTTCTTTGTTTTGACATCATATATTAAATTTGTTTACTTGCGTCTTTCTATATATGAAGGATTCCCGAAAAAAAATCCCTTTAGCGTTTGTTAATTTTAAAAGAGAGTGAAATAATCTTTAGTCAGAAGGTGGTGAACCTGTGGAATTCATTGCCACAGAAGGCTGTGGAGGCCAAGTCAATGGATATTTTTAAGGCAGAGATAGATGGATTCTTGATTGGTATGGGCGTCGTGGGTTATGGGGAGAAGGCAGGAGAATGGGGTTAGGAGGGAGAGATAGATCAGCCATGATTGAATGGCGGAGTAGACTTGATGGGCCGAATGGCCTAATTCTACTCCTGTAACTTCTGAACTGGTGAAGTAATCAAGGCACACAGGGCTGATTCAGCAAACTATTAAACACCGATTCAGCATTGCACTCCCATTAGGCAGTGAAGAGAATCACTAACCTCCCTTGAATCGCTCAGATCATTATAATATTTCAAATTAACTTCCAGCATATTTTCCACAGGAAGCAAATTGAACGGAGAGGTGCAGGTAATTGTGAGGACAATTGCTCTTAAAAGCCTGCTGCTCCATCCAAATAGAGCTAAGTATCGTGGCTAAATTCCAACCACTCTGTCAGAGTGAAGCAATCATGGTCAAAGTATCAAGTTTAAGATGTACAAAATCACCAGTGGAATAGATTGGGTAGACGCACAGAATCTCTTGCCCAGAGTAGGGGAATCGAGAACCACAGGACTTCGGTTTAAGGTGAGGGGGGAAAAGATTTAGAAGGAATCTGAGGGGTAACTTTTTCATGCAAGGGGCGGTAGGTGGGAGGAACAAGCTGCCGGAGGAGATAGTTAAGGCAGGTAGTATCGCAATATGTAATAAACATTTAAACAGGTACAGGGATAGGACAGGTTTAGAGGAATATGGGCCAAATGCATGCAGGTGGGATTGGTGCAGATGGGACATAGTGGCCAGTGTGGGCAAGTTGGGCCGAAGGGCCCGTTTCCATGCTGTAAGAAACCATGACTGTATGACTCTAGGTAGGAGAAACAAGAATTAGTCTAAATGAACCACAAGGGTTCTATGGGTAGGAATGAACTGCAGATGCTGGTTTACGTCGAAGATAGACCCAAAATGCTGGAGTAACTCAGCGGGACAGGCGGCATCTCTGGAGAAAAGGAGTAGGTGATGTTTTGTGTCAAGGTCCTTCTAAAAATTACATGACTTTAAAGAAATTTGACCTTCAGAATTTAGACTTTAGAGATAGGGCATGGAATCTGCCCCTTTGGCCCATTGAGTCCATGCTGACCAGTGATGTGACCGACCTATGACCAACCCATACCTACACCACCAGGGACAATTTACAATTTTACCAAAGCCAATTGACCCACAAACCCATACGTCTTTGGGGTGTGGGAGTTAACTGGAGCACCCGGAGAAAACCCAAGTGGTCATGGGCAGAACGTACAAACTCCACGCAGACAGCACCCGTAGTCAGGATCGAGCCCGGGCCTCTTGCGCTGTAAGGCAGCAACTCTACCGCTGCGCCACCGTGCCACCTCAAGGAACACTCTCAGGAACAAACTTGTGTGTAGCCCAGGATAGACACAAAATGCTGGAGTAACACAACGGCACAGGCAGCATCTCTGGGGGAGAAGGAATGGGTGACCTTTCCACTGCCCACCCATATCTCGAGTCTCCCCTCTCCCCTGTCTCTCAGTCTGGAGAAGGGTCTCGACTCGAAACGTCACCCATTCCTTCTCTCCGCAGATGCTGCCTGACACGCTGAGTTACTCCAGCATTTTATGTCAATCTTCAGTAAACCAGCATCTGCAGTTCCTTCCTAAACATGGAGCCTTGTATTTTGTCATGTGAAGCAGAAGCAGTAGTCAGTGCCTGAATTAAAAGGACAGTTATTTGTAAATAAACAGTGCTATCTCCAGGTCACAGTAGGGCGCTGCTCACGAGGATCAAGAGACAGCAGATGATGGAATGCAGAGCAAAAAACAAACTGCTGGAACCACTCGGCAAACCGATCAGCATCTGCGGAGGCAAAGAGAAGCCACCGACCACAGCCCCTGAAGACCTGAGGAGGGGATGGTAGATCAGCCACGATTGAATGGTGAAGGAGGCCCGACGGGCCGAATGGCCTGATTCCGCTGCTATGATTTCTGAATTTACCACTGTGGAATGGGATGAATTCGACGTCGTGAGAAAACATGGAAATGTTCTTCCAAAATCAATCCTTCGATGACCAAAAATGTTTTATGAAAGGATAAATGAAAATATCTTTATTAAAGACCGTGAGTGGAAGGAGTTGCAATATTTTTAAAGCAGCTCATGTTCTTGACGCATGCACCTCATGAAATTTAACAAAGCTTTTAATCTTAGAGTGCTGCCCGAACGTAACCAGCTGTGGGAGTCCGCAAGAATCACTTGTGCAACAGACTAGAACTGTTTGCTATTTGAAATATGTTTGGCCAGAAATTGGTTTGTGCAGAACCACACCCCCATTTGCTGCATCAGCCAATTTCTATGAAAAATAAATTACATAAAGAGTCATAGAGTGATTCAGCATGGAAACAACCCCTTCAGCCCAACTTGGCCACACCGACCAACATGCCCCATCTACACTGTTCACACAGCTGAGAAGGTTGTTGGCTGCAACCTTTCCCCCCCCCATTGACGAACTGTACACTGCAAGGGGCAGGAAGCGAGTGGGCAAGATCATCTCTGACCCCTCTCACCCCGGCCACAAACTCTTTGAAGCACTTCCCTCTGGAAGGCGACTCCGGACTGTCAAAGCAGCCACAGCCGGACATAAAAACAACTTTTTTTCCACGTGTAGTAGTTCTACTCAATAACCAAAGTCTGTAGTCTCTTTTTTGCTCTGGTTTATTTTCACCCACACGTTTAGACCGTAATGTTGTATCCTTATTGTTTTGATGTGGTTATGCTTTATTCTTAATTGTTAACTGCATGTTTGTGTTGTCGTTTGTGAGCGGAGCACCAAGGCACATTCCTTGTATATGCACATACTTGGCCAATAAACTTATTCATTCATTCATTCACTAGTCCCACCTGCCTGTGTTTGGCCCACATCCCTCTAAACCTGTCCTATCCATGTGCCTGTCTAAATGTTTCTTAAACATGGTGATATACCTGCCTCAACTACGTCCTCCAGCAGCTTGTTTCATTCACCCACCACCCTTTGTGCAAAAAGGTTATCCCTCATGTTCCTATTAAATCTTTACCTGAAAACTATGTCTGAAAACATAGGGGAAGAAACTGTTCCTGAGTCTGCTTTAAACTCCAGAGGGAGTGGGGAGAAGAAGGAATGACTAGGGTGGGAAAATTAGAAGCTACAATATCCGTCATTCCCCAGCTCCGGCATACAACTGGCAGCTTGCTGTAATCGTTAATTATTGCGGTCAGATTTTACATTTACTATCCAAATTCTAGGATTCATATTTGCTTACCTATGGTCGGCACGGTGGCGCAGCGATAGAGTTGCTTCCTCACAGCGCCAGAGACCCAGGTTCGATCCTGACTACGGATGCTGTCTATACGGTGTTTGTACGTTCTCCCCATGACCGCGTGGGTTTTCTCCGGGTGCTTCGGTTTCCTCCCGCACTCCAAAGACGTACAGGTTTGTACGTTAAGTGGCTTCTCTAAATTGTCCCTAGTGTACATAGGATAGAACTAGAGTAAGGCGATCTTTGGTCGGCGCGGACTCGGTGTTCGAAGGCCCTGTTTCCACGCTGTATCTCTAAAAATAACTTTTTGCAAAACTACCTTTACCAAGTTAGATGCATTATAGGTCAACGTCTAGCTTGTATATTAATTGGCTTCTGGGGGGAAAAATGTAAATTGTTAATGTGTCCCTAGTGTGTAGCATAGAATAAGTGTATGGGGTAATCGCTAATCGGTGTGGACTCAGTTGGCCGAAGGGCCTGCTTCTACGCTGTACCTCTGAAGTCTAAAGTCTAAATAAACACGTTTTACAAAAGACATAAAATGTCCTGAATGAGCTTAAATTTAAAACACATTCAGAACAAAAATCCAGCTGCCTCTTCGAATCACAGTGATTGTGCCTAGAAGGAAACTGTGGTACAGGATTCAAGACTTCTTAAAAAAACCAGATTATATAAAAGAGAAAAATGCCCTTAAGGAGGCAAAACAGAGGAACTAAGATGAGAGTTCGGAGAAATAGAATTCCAAACATCTGAGATTGTGTGGAGGTATGAAGAAAATAAAAGGATAAAAATAGTTTGCCATATAAATAATTAAGCAATCACATTAAAGACTCAAATCCCCAATTTAAAAAACTGTTTAATTTTAAAGGATTGAACCAGTGAGGTAAACAACAAGCAAATAACTTGTCATTATCAGCAGTCTCAGAAGAATTAGAAAATTATATTCCTGTTGTATTTTTCAATGAAATGCAAATATATTCCAAATCTCTGTGTGAAACGAGATTAATTTAAAATTCATTTAAATCATTTTTATTCTTATTTTTGTTAATATCAGAGTTGTTTTGTGATTTTTAAAACATACGTTTTTAAAACACAGAATGAAATGCCCTCCTGCATTGATGCACAGGAAGATTTTGTCATTGAGACTTCAAATGAATTGAAAAGAAAATAGTTCAACAAATAATTCACCTGAAATACATAGGTACATAGTCAAGTCAAGTCAATTCTATTTGTATAGCACATTTAAAAACAACCCACGTTGACCAAAGTGCTGTACATCAGTTCAGACAATAGGCAATAGACAATAAACAATAGGTGCAGGAGTAGGCCATTCGGCCCTTCGAGCCAGCATTGCCATTCAATGTGATCATGGCTGATCATTCTCAATCAGTACCCCGTTCCTGCCTTCTCCCCATATCCCCTGACTCCGCTATCCTTAAGAGCTCTATCTAGCTCTCTCTTGAATGCATTCAGAGAATTGGCCTCCACTGCCTTCTGAGGCAGAGAATTCCACAGATTCACAACTCTCTGACTGAAAAGGTTTTTCCTCAACTCCATTCTAAATGGCCTACCCCTTATTCTTAAACTGTGGCCCCTGGTCCTGGACTCGCCCAACATTGGGAACATGTTTTCTGCCTCTAATGTGTCCAACCCCTTAATAATCTTATACGTTTCGATAAGATCCCCTCTCATCCTTCTAAATTCCAGTGTATACAAGCCTAGTCGCTCCAGTCTTTCAACATACGACAGTCCCGCCATTCCAGGAATTAACCTAGTGAACCTACGCTGCACGCCCTCAATAGCAATATTCAGGTACTAAGAACGGACATACAATGGCACACAAACTTAACAACACATACATAAACAACACATACATAAACAGTTCACAGCGCCCCCTCAGAGGGCCTCAAACGCTAGGGAGTATAAATAGGTTTTGAGCCTGGACTTAAAGGAGTCGATGGAGGGGGAAGTTCTGATGGGGAGAGGGATGCTATTCCACAGTCTAGGAGCTGCAACCGCAAAAGCGCGGTCACCCCGCCTAGACTAGACCGCGGGATAGTGAGTAGCCCCAAGTCGGCCGACCTGAGGGACCTGGAGTTAGAGAGGTGGGTTAGAAGATTTTTGATGTAGGGGGGGGAATGTCCATTTAGGGCTTTATACGTGAATAGGAGGAGCGTGAAGTTGATTCTGTACCGTACAGGGAGCCAGTGGTGAGGCCAGAATCGGGGTGATGTGGTCCCTTTTACGGGTACCCGTCAGGAGTCTCGCTGCGGCGTTTTGGACCAGTTGCAGGCGGGACAGGGATGATTGGCTGATCCCACTGTATAGGGAGTTGCAGTAGTCTAGGCGGGAGGAAATGAAGGCGTGAATGATTTAATGTCGTCGAATTGGAGGAAAGGTTTGATTTTAGCTATGGTACGAAGTTGGAAGAAGCTGGCTTTTACCACAGCGTTGACTTGCTTGTCAAACTTTAATGCCAAGTCAAATATCACGCCAAGGTTTTTGACATGCGGTTAGACTAGGGAGGATAGGCTTCCAAGGCTGTCTGTTATTGTTTTGATGGAGTCGGGGGGGCGAATAGGATGACCTCAAACTTGCTCTCGTTTCGTTGAAGGAAGTTCTGTGCCATCCAACATTTTATGTCCTCAAGGCAGTGTATGAGGCTGATTAAATCTGACCAGTTGTTGGGTTTCAGGGGGAGATAAAGGAGATAGATACATATCTGTGGAATTCTCTGCCACAGAAGGCAGTGGAGGCCAATTCTCTGGATGCTTTCAAGAGAGAGCTAGATAGAGCTCTTAATGATAGCGGAGTCAGGGGGTATGGGGAGAAGGCAGGAACGGGGTACTGATTGAGGATGATCAGCCATGATCACATTGAATGGTGGCGTTGGCTCGAAGGGCCGAATGGCTTCCTCCTGCACCTATTGTCTATTGTCTACTATAGGAGTAGGCCATTCGGCCCTTCGAGCCAGCACCGCCATTCAATGTGATCATGGCTGATCATTCTCAATCAGTACCCCGTTCCTGCCCTCTCCCCATACCCCTTGATTCCGCTGGCCCTAAGAGCTCTATCTAACTCTCTTTTGATGTATTACCAGTATATTTGTGTTCAATTTCGAAGGCATTTTGTTTTTGTGTTATCTTCGTGAGCTTACCAAAGCTCTCGTTCTACCGAGATGCAGTCTTCAAGTAAGTAACGATGGGACACACATTCTTGAAGCATCACTCACAGCAACCACAGAATTATTATTACCTGAAAGCGGACCATTTAGCCCATTGTATCCATGCAAACAGCACTAAAGAGCTATCCAATTACTTCACCGCCCTGCTTTCACGCCAAAGCCCTGCAAATTCATTCATTTCAGGCATTTGGGCGGCACGGTGGCGCAGTGGTAGAGTTGCTGCCTTACAGCGCCAGGGACCGGTCCTGACTAGGGGTGCTGTCTGTACGGAGTTTGTACATTCACCCTGTTTGTACATTTTCTCCGGGTGCTCCAGTTGCCTCCCGCACTCCAAAGACGTACAGGTTTGTAGGCTAATTGCTTGGCGTAAATGTAAATTGTCCGCAGTGAGTGTAGGATAGTGTTCGTGTGCGGGGATCGCTGGTCAATGTGGACTCGGTGGGTGGAGGGGCCTGTTTCCGGGCTGAATCTCTCAACTAAACTAAACTAAACTAAACTAGTCTCCTTTCCAATATTGATATTGAATCTGCTTCCTGGCAGACAGTAAGATCGAACTGGGGTCTCTGGCGCTGTAAGACAGCAACTCTACCGCTGTGCCACCGTGCTGCCCCTGAAGTGGTTAAGCTGGTGAAGTTGATGAGTAGAAAATTAATCTCTCAACACATCACTGGGGACCGACTCCAATGCAGTTCAATGCACAAAGAAGCTCGGAGACTGAATCCAGGGGCGACCATGGAAAGTGAGGTGTTTCATGGTCAGATCCTGGCGGGACTGTCGCAAGTTGAAAGACTGGAGCGACTAGGCTTGTATACGCTGGAATTTAGAAGGATGAGAGGGGATCATTGAAACATACAGGATTATTAAGGGATTGGACGCATTAGAGGCAGGAAACATGTTCCCAAAGTTGGGCGAGTCCAGAACCAGGGGCCACAGTTTAAGAATAAGGGGTAGGTCACTTAGAACGGAGATGAGGAAAAACTTTTTCACTCAGAGAGTTGTAAATCTGTGGAATTCTCTGTCAATTAACCTACATACCTGTACATACCTGTACGTTTTTGGAGTGTACATCTTAGTTGATTGTCACGTGCACCGAGGTACAGTGAAAAGCTCTTTGTTGCGTGCCATAAAAACCTATTTCAGTCAGAGTGTTGTGAATCTGTGGAATTCTCTGTCTCAGAAAGCAGTGGAGGCCAATTCTCTGGATGCTTTCAAGAGAGAGCTAGATAGAGCTCTTAAGGATAGCGGAGTCAGGGGGTATGGGGAGAAGGCAGGAACGGGGTATTGATTGAGAATGATCAGCCATGATCTGATTGAATGGCGGTGCTGGCTCGAAGGGCCGAATGGCCTACTCCTGCACCTATTGTCTATTGTCTATTGTCAAACCCATGGAAGGCATCGGAAGAAGGGCCTCAACCCAAAACGTCACCTATCCCTTTTCTCCAGAGATGCTGCCTGACCCGATGAGATGCATCAGTATTTTGTGTCTACCTTCGATGAAAAACAGCATCTGCAGTTCCTTCCCACACATGGAAAGTGAACTCCTAGTATCCTTCAAAGGCTAGAAGGCATCTTGAGTTGCCTTCTCCCATGCACACCATGGCTGGCAACTCGTTTACTTTTGTGAGCGGGCCTTTTTTGATCGTGAAAACTTCTTTTATACTGCTGTCCCTTGCACTCAGTTATTTAATCCTTTGGACTGGTTTGGCCAATTACTGTCAAAGTAATAACTGGTTCCACTTGCTTATAGCTTCCAATGCCTACTTGATGGATCTCCCAAGCCGTTCAGTTGAAGTTGACCAACAGAGCACGAGAGGGAAGCAGACAAAATGTGTAGGAAGGAACTGCAGGTGTTGGTTTCCACCGAAGAAAGACACAAAGTACTGGAGCAACTTAGTGAGTCAGGAGGCATCTCTGGAGAAAAGGAACAGGTGATTTTTTGGGTCGGAACCCTTCTTCAGTCTCAGTCTGAATATGGGTTCCTCCCTGAAACGTTACCTATTCCTTCTCTCCAGAGATGCTGCCTGACCCGCTGAGTTACTCCAGCACTCTGTGAAACGTCACCTATCCGTGTTCTCCAGAGATGCTGCCTGACCCCCTGAGTTACTCCAGCACTCTGTGAAACGTCACCTATCCATGTTCTCCGGAGATGCTGCCTGACCCGCTGAGTTGCTCCAGCACTTTGAGATTCTGAGATGGAAGCAATTGGAAATGGGCAATGGGCAACCAATGAGTCTTTTGACGTCTTGCATTTGAATAGGATGGAATAGGTGGGAATACATTGGGCAGCGTCTGTAGAAAATGGTCACTTTGATGTTGAAATCCTCATTTGTAGGGTGATACTCAAGGTCTGGTCTATTTTCTTGGATTGGTGGGGGGGGGGGGGGGGGGGGGGGGGGGGGGCATTTTCGAAGCAAGTTTCCCTTCCCAACCAGAGTTTCAAGTGCAGCCATGGTGAGATAGCCAAAGAGATGGTGGTGGGAGGGATGGGGACGAGGGAAGGGCTGGAAAAGGAAATGCTGTACAAACCTAACTGGACACAAGCGCGAGTCTCTAAGTTGAGATCGGGCTCGAGTTTCTGGCTCTAGTTAATAATTAAGAGGATCTTAAAGGGCAGGTGACCTGTTGCGACCAGCAATCTATCTCTAAGATCCACTTAGAGAAATGGAGACTTCGAATGCCTGCGGGACTTCTCTACAAAATTGCAGCATTCATGCAGCAAATTGTGTTACAAGTAACAAGTGTAGAAATTTGTGAGATTTGTTATGGGATGTCATGTCCTATTAACACATAGGTCCGGACCCAATAGACCAAATTTGTGTGAGCAGATCGTGAAATTTATGGATCGCAACTTTAAAATGAATTGGTGTTAATCCATTGGACCATATGTCCCCAGGATCAGGCATTTGAACTAATAGACAATAGACAATAGACATTCGGCCCTTCGAGCCAGCACCACCATTCAATGTGATCATGGCTGATCATTCTCAATCAGTACCCCATTCCTGCCTTCTCCCCATACCCCCTGACTCCGCTATCCTTAAGAGCTCTATCTAGCTCTCTCTTGAATGCATTCAGAGAATTGGCCTCCACTGCCTTCCGAGGTGGTCCCATAATCTCCAAACACCACTCAAACCCAAATGCTAAAGAAATCACAAACTGCTGGAGAAACTCAGCGGGTCAGGCAGCACCACCGGACATGAGGCGGCGTTCTTTAGTCTGAAGAAGGGTCCCAACCCAAAACGTGACCTGTCCACGTCCTCCAGAAAGGCTGCCTGGCCCGCTGAGTTACTCCGGCACTTTGTATTTTATACAAGATTCCTCGAGACTCAAGACTAGTGCAGCCTGAGCAGCGGGCTGGAGGTACCTGCAGCCAGAACCGGGCGGTAGTGTCTGGACGATTCAGACGAAGATGCTACACCGCTACACAGCGGCACTGGCAGCCGCCTAAGCCTAAAACGGCTTATGGAGCAATGCTCCAGCGAGATCTGCTGAGAGCAGCAGCAGACTCGCCAAGGGAGGGCCCAGATCGCCCAGGCACTCCCGCAGTGCCCTTTAGGGGCACTGGCCATTGCCTCACCTTCGTTTGAAGGCAGCATTGGCGACCAGGTCTGGGCTGGTCAAGAAGAGGGGTTGTTGGCTGAAGATGTCCGGAGTACGCAGAGTGTACAGGATCAGGAAGAGCTGCTGGGTGTGGTCAACCGCTACGTGGACATTCCACGAGGGGGTCGGCCTTTAGAGCCGAAACTTGCAGCCAGCATTGACCACCTGTCCTCAAAAACCCTACAAGAACGGGTGGTCAATGAGGCTCTTGAGCTATACACAGCCCCAGAAAATTGTACATCATTAAATGTACCAGCTGTAAACAGCCAAATTTGGGGACATTTGGGGCAGGAACCTGGAGTTGAAGCTCCAGAAAATCCTTAAACTGACTGCAGCGATAACATCATATGCTCGGTCCATTGATGGTGTGGACATTTCCACAAATCAGCAAGATACACTAGCTCTGCTGTGCACCACTCAATACCAAATAAATGGTTTACGGAAATTATCAAGCCTGCCCTCAACCCTAAGTTTGCGGGACTCTGCAAAACACCGGGTTCAGAACCTCCAATTCTGCTTTTTGGAAAGGATCTCCCAAAAAAGGTGAAAGACCTAGAGGAAGAATCCAAGACCTTTGGTCTCGTGAGGGCAGGCTTGGGACCGAGCAGACCTAACAAACCCAGGCGGCAGTACCTCACGGCGTCCACCAGTCATAAACCACCATATGGGACTGGTGAAAGCTCGGGGTCCGCAACCATTCCCCGTAAGCCTTTTAGGCCAGGGCCCAGAGCGGACCCCATGGAAAATGCGCCACCCCCCAACAACAACATCAACGTCAACAGCAGCCCTCTACAGCCCAGCAGACACCTCATCGTCCAGCGAAGAGGCAGAAGAAGAATTAACACCAATCACCATGGAGGTAGGTGGGTCTGGTACCTTTCGGCATATGAGCAGTAGGGACTCTATACTAACAGGGAGGAGATTGCACTTGTTTTTTGCATGCATGGGAAACCATCACTAATGACAAATACATACTAACCTGCATTCATGGCTATAAAATTGACTTTGTTCATGAAAACATTCCGCCAGTTCAGCACATACCCCAAAGGGTATTCACCCTCTCAGTCAAAGACAAACAAGAGGGTCAAGCTGAACTTGTGAGGCTACTAGCAAAAGGTGTCATTGAAAGAACAAAACATGAACCTTTGGAATTTGTGTCTACAGGGTACTTTCTAGCAGGCATTGATTTAAAAGATGCCTACTACTCAGTACCCATACACAAGGAGCACCGTAAATAATTAAAAATTTATCTGGATGAAACAGCTATGTCAATTTAAAGCCTTACCAAATGGACTAACCTCCGCTCCAAGGTTTCACTAGAAGCTTAAAACCCGCCTTGGCATTATTGACAAAACAAAAGCATATAGTCATGGCGTACTTAGATAGGGAAACCTTGGAGACAGCTATTTTGGCAGTAGCAGCCACCAAACGTTTGTTTGAAACTTTGGGGTTTGTCATACATCCAGATAAATCCAATTTTACACCGTCCACTACCATGGACTATCTTGGATTTACGATTGATACTGTTCGCATGGTTGTAACTCTGCCAAAGTGGAAAGCATCACAATTGGCACTATCATGCCACGAACTAATGCATAAACATCAGCCAACCATACGGCAGGTAGCTAGAGCTATTGGTAAAATGGTAGCAGCTTTTCCAGCTGTACAATTTGGGCCTTTGCACTACCAAAATTTACAAAGAACAAAAGTGCACGAACTAAAGCAAAACTCAGGTCACTTTGACCGAGCATGTATTTAACTGCTGAATCCATTACAGAGTTACAATGGTGGACAAGGAACATTAGCCTCAGTTCCAGTCCCATAATTATCTCCAACCCAGTATTAACCATTCAAACGGATGCCAGTGCCTTGGGCTGGGGAGCAACTAACATGCTATCCAGCACAAGGGGCAGATGGACTAATTCTGAATCATCTTGCCTACAGACACGGGGTATCAACTATTTAGAAATGTTGGGTGCGTTTTATGGTTTAAAAGCATATGCATCTAATACGCATCATGCACATGTCCGGTTGCAATTAGATAATACCACGGTGGTGGCTTATATCAACCACATGTGTGGTATAAAGTCAATATCGTGTGATAAATTGGTCAAAAATACAGTGGCAGACACCAGGTCACGCAAATTTAACGATAACATCAAATGGATGTTAAATCCCAAAATATTTGCCGAAATTACAAAGCAAAATGGCACACCAGATATCGATCTATTTGCATCCAGGCTGAATCACCAGGTACCAACGTATGTCGCTTGGGAACCAGACCCTGAGGCAGCAGCAGTTGATGCATTCACGCTGTATTGGGGGAAAAATGTTCTTTTATGCTTTTCCTCCCTTCTGCCTCATCAGTCGGGTATTACGGAAGATTCAATTGGATTCCGTCCCCAGCAGTCCGGAATTATTAATCCACCCAGTGTCAGGCATTAGTCACCCGTGCCATGACAGAGTCAATCTCCTGGCTTGCAGATTCTAAAAAGACCTCTACTGGGCCTGGGACTGTCTGAGGACGCCATCAACATGATGACCGCATCCCACCGGGAGTCCACCAGGAGACAATACCTGACCAATATAAGGAATACTTACCTGGCAGGGGAGATACCTTGATCACTCAGGAGGTTTTCCCAGGACAAGGCTATCCCATTGCACTTCGGGTGTGCTGACGCCTGCGATGTCCCCAAATGCGGGATACTCGACTGCAAAATTTGTGGTAGTGGGGGACTGCGTTCGCTCTCTCCCCTGTTAAAATGGGAACGGTATTGCTCCAAAACAGGAACTACCTACACTACAGCGACACCCACCAGTGTTGTGCAATTCCTGGTTGGATTACATCAGGAAGGACTCAGCTACAGCGCCATAAATACAGCCAGGAGTGCGTTGTCAGCTTATTTGGTTCCAGCAGCAGGACAACTGGCTTTGGGGTCCCATCCACTAGGAATCAAAATCATGAGGGGCATTTTTAATACTAACTCCTCCAGACCAAGGTACACTCAGATCTGGGATGTCAGCATTGTGCTGACGTACCTTAGGGGATGGCCACCGCCCAGGGCACTCACGCTGGAACAACTTACACTGAAATCAGTCATGCTCATGGCACTAGTGTCAGCTTAAAGGGTACAATCCCTCCACCTTCTGAGGCTCGACAGCATGACAGAGTCATTGGACTGTTTCACATTCCATATTCAGGGACTGGTCAAACAAACTAGACCAGGTACCACGCCTCCAGTCATGGAGCTCTGGGCATATTCATCTGAACCACGGCTGTGTGCCAAGACCACCTCGCCAATTACATAGACACAACATACAACTTAAGAGGGAGAGAAAAAGCCTTATGGATAAGCCACAAGAAGCCTCATGGTCAGGTGACGAGCCAAACCATTTCAAGGTGGCTCAAGCAGGTGCTTAAGTCCGCGGGAGTCAATACGAATGTTTACAAATCTCACTCCACCAGGGCTGCATCTACGTCGGCGGCTAGTCAAATGGATGTGCCAATTGACCATACTCTGGCCAGAGCAGGATGGTCCTCGGAAAGAACTTTCCAAAGGTTTTATAATAAACCGCTGGCGCAACCTGCTACATTTGCAGACAGAATTTTAGAGTCTGCAGATAATATTTAATTTGAGCCCTGGGGAGCTCTCTGTTTTTGTTGTCATTAATAAACCTTTTTTGTTCACAAACAGGTTTCTTGATCGCGATAACATACTTCCTCCCTCTAAGGTCTTCAGACAGTGAGTGAAGCATGAGCTGGTACACGGTTCGGAATCACAGAAGCTTTGAAGTCTTCACGTAGTCACTCACGTGACTCCGAAATAAAATAGTAAGATTAAATGAGAACTTACCAGTTCGAAGTTTGATCTGTATTTTATGAGGAGTTACGATGAGGGACTACGTGCCCTCCGCTCCCACCCTTTTTTATACAGATCAACTGGTAATCAAGTTCTTATTTTTTCTTTACTATATTTATTTCAATCGTTGTGTTTTTTCTGTGAATCCACACCGCTGCTTTGAAGAATGTCGCGCACGCGTGCTGGACGGGGTCTTCACGTAGTCCCTCATCGTAACTCCTCATAAAATACAGATCAAACTTCGAACTGGTAAGTTATCATTTAATCTTACTATTATTCCTGATAGTGCAAGAGGATGAGAGCCGATGTTTATGGAGGTATACAAAATCACGAGAGGAATAGACAACGAGAGGGTAAATAAACAACGTCTTTTGTCCGGAGGAGAGAAATCGAGAACCAGTGGACATAGGTTTGTGAGAGGGGGATGGGAGATTTAATAGGCACCTGAGCAGAAACGATTTAGAAACACAGAAACATAGAAAATAGGTGCAGGAGGAGGCAATTTGGCCCTTCGAGCCAGCACCGCCATTCATTGTGATCATGGCTGATCATCTGCAATCAGTAACCTGTGCCTGCCTTCTCCCCATATCCCTTGATTCCACTAGCCCCTAGAGCTCTATCTAACTATCTTTTATATTCATCCAGTGATTTGACTTCCACTGCCCTCTGTGGCAGGGAATTCCACAAATTCACAACTCTCTGGGTGAAAAAGTTTCTTCTCACCTCAGTTTTAAATGGCCTCCCCTTTATTCTATGACTGTGTGGCCCCTGGTTCTGGTTTTGACACAGAGGGGGGTGGATGTATGGAACAAGCTGCCGTGGGAGATAGTTCAGGCAGGTACCATCGCAACATTTAAGAAGCAATCGGACAGGTACACGGATAGTGCAGGTTTCGAGGAATATGGGCCAAACGCAGGCAGGTGGGGCAAGTGTAGATGGGGCGTGTTGGTCGGCGTGGATGGGACGAATTGCCTGTTTCCACACTGTGTGACTCTATGACACTTTTCTAGCATGCGCGGTTCCTTGTGCCTCTGCTAAAGAAATCAACAGGTAACTAAAGTGCCAGCAATGGAAAACTCCTTGAAATAACTCAGATGGCAGAGTGTGTTGGAGGTGATGTGTGCCTACCTGCTGCTGAATGTTGCACTTGCTGTTGAATGCTCAGCATTATCTGCATCAATGAGTTGTAAATTGCCACTCATGGAGTGTATTCATTTATTAATTTTGTTTATTATTGTCACGTGGACAGTGAAAAGCTCTTTGTTGCTTGCTAGCCAGTCAGCGAATAGGGTTTGTACACGGTTACAATAGAGCCGGCTACAGTGTAAAGGGAATAACGTGAACGACGTTTAGTGCAAGATTAAGTCCAGTAAAGTCCGATCAAAGATAGTCCGAGGGTCTCCAATGAGGTAGATAGTAGCTCAGGACCGCTCTCTAGATGTTGGTAGGATGTTTTTTTTTAGATTTAGAGATACAGCGCGGAAACAGGCCCTTCGGCCCACCGAGTCCGCGCCGCCCAGCGATCCCCGCGCACTAACACTATCCTACACACACGAGGGACAATTTTTAAAAAACATTTACCCAGTCAATTAACCTACATACCTGCACGTCTTTGGAGTGTGGGAGGAAACCGAAGATCTCGGAGAAAACCCACGCAGGTCACGGGGAGAACGTACAAACTCCTTACAGACGGCGCCCGTAGTCAGGATCGAACCTGAGTCTCCGGCGCTGCATTCGCTGTAAGGCAGAAACTCTACCACTGCGCCACCGTGCCGCCGTTCAGCTACCTGAGAACAGCTGGGGGAAAAACTGTCCCTGAATCTGGAGGTGTGCTGACTTCTATACCTCCTGCCTGATGGGAGGAGGCGGAAGAAGGAGTTGCCGGGGTGAGACTGGTCCTTGATTATGCTGGCGGTCTTGCCGAGGCAGCGTGAAGTGCAGATGGAGTTGATGGAAGGGAAGGTTGCTTCGTGTGATGGTCTGGACTGCGTCCACAATTTCCTACAATGTCCTGGGGTGCATTTTTGGTGGTTTCGAGTTATCCCCAGTGGAAACCGGCCCTTTTGACCCACCGCGTCCACGCCGACCAGCGATCCCCACACACTAACACTATCCTGCACACACGAGGGACCATTTACATTTACACCCAGCCAGTTATCCTACAAACCTGTACGTCTTTGGAGTTTGTGTGGAAACCGGAGCTTTCCGGAGAAAACCCGCGCAGGTCACGGGGAGAGCATGCGGTCTCCGTACAGACAGCGCCCGTGGTCAGGATCGAGCCCGGCTCTCTGGCTCAGTAGGGCAGCAACTCTACCGCTGTGCCACTGCTCCGTCTCATGGTCTTGGAGTTTTTCTTGTTCAATTAACATTGCTGGTGAGCAAATTGCTCAGCAGGCAGGCTTCTCATCAGCAAAGCTTCACACATGTTCGCACCCTGCCCAATATTGAGGTTGACGAAAATTTCAGCTTTTGACTCAAATACAGATAAGTGGGGGATAATCTTAAAACAATGGATAACTAGTTTTTAAGTTCCATTTTTATCTGCATATACCAGCTGACCAGTTTATTATGCTGTTAATAATAAATAAATTGTGTATGCAGATAAAAATGCTTTATGCTTTACACTAACTACTGTAACTGCTTTTCATGAAAAATGATCTTTGAGTATATTAAACCTATTTCGGAAAATCCCAGATATTAGTAAATCTTCTCAACCTATTCATGGAGATTCTTTACAGCGTAATTAGCATTGAACTCAAAGCTTTAAGCAGTAAAACATTGGAGAGAATTCAGTCCACATTTTGCAGATAAATATGCATAGTTTAGTATTTTTCAATGAACTACATTTCAGATAAAGTGAGGCAAAATGAGGACATCTGCCATTAGGTTTTTATTGGAGTCTTTATAAGAAATAATGAAGAGATAGAAATTGATGTAAATGCGTCAATCCTCCACTGATAGGTAAATTGGATATTTGTTTAAGGAACATCAGTGAACAAAAGACAAAGTATGTATTTATGGAAATCACCTCAAAGTCGATGCTTCTTTGGAAAGAAAAGCCAAGCTTTCATCATTTCAATAGTCAATAGTCAATAGTCAATAGTCGTTTATTTGTCACATACACATAAATGTGTAGTAAAATGAAACATTACCCGCAGTTGAACAATAAGACCAATAAGATTAATCAATAAAAATGCAATTACACATACAATCACAAACTAACACCAAACAAAAAGAAACATCCATCACAGTGAGTCTCCTCCAGTCCCTCCTCACTGTGATGGAAGGCCAGAATGTCTTTTTCTCTTCCCTGCCGTCTTGTCCCGCGGTCAGGCTGTTGGAGTTGCCACGTCGGGGCGGTCGGGGCTCCCGATATTGAAGCCCCCGCTGGGCGGTGAAAAAAAATCCCGCGGCCTATTTCAGGCCGCGCCGGATGGTGAAAGGTCCGCGGCGGGCCGACCCAAGCCCCGCGATTCGGGGCGGGCGGACACGTTGCCTCTGCCGCTGCCGGAGCTCCCGATGTCGGCCCCCATCCAGGGGCCTGCGGGCTTCCGACGTCCACGCGGCCCACGCCGGAGCCTCCGGAGACGAGTCGCAGCCGTTCCCGCAGCATCCGCAGGCAGCCAGCGCCGCAGGTGGTGAGTCCGGACCGCGGGCTCTGCGAACCAGAGCCCCAGGTGGTCCCAGGTGCATGGCCGGTGGTAGGTGGAGCCCGCCGGTCCCAGGTGCATGGCCGGTGGTAGGCCGCAACGGGAACGGAGACACGGCAGAACAAAGGTCGCGTCTCCGTTCTGGAGAGAGAATGTTACAGTTACAGTTCCCGTTCCCTCCCACCCCCCCAAAACATAACATACAACACTACATCATATTAACACTACAATTGAGACAAAAACAACAAAAAACACAAAAGACAGACGGACTGCAGGCAAGCCGCAGCTGCGACGGCAGCGCTGGCTCCTCCCTGGCTTAATAGTCTATTGGAGTAACTTCTGAGGCTGTTCTAGGCTCCATGTCATATTTCTACATCACGGTGGCACGGTGGCGCAGCGGTAAAGTTGCTGCCTTACAGCACCAGAGACCCAGGTTCGATCCTGACTACAGGTGCTGTCTGTACGGACTTTGTATGTTCTCCCTGTGACCACGTGGGTTTTCTCCAGGTGCTCCGGTTTCCTCCCGCACTCGACAGACGTACAAGTTTATAGGTTAATTGGCCTCTGTAAATTGTCAATTGTTCCTGGTGTGTAGGATAGTGCTTGTGTCGGCGTGGACTGGGTGTCTACCAGCTTCTAGCACCCCCTCCCCCCACCATCGGTACAATTTTAGTTGCATTTCACAGGTGACAACTCGAAGCCATCCAAAATAGGTTTCAGTTCACCTGCAATGAATGATTCTAGGAACGCAGCACCTATTTCTGCAAAGGTATGCCACCTAATCACAGTACCTCTGTGCCGTGCAAGGAAAATATCACAGCAATGCAATGTTCGACGTATTCTTGACTTTCAATAGTATTTATCTGATAAATCGTTTTCCAATTTAATAATAACAGAAACTGACAGCTAGCTCAGGTAAGCATTTCTTTTAAATAATCAGAGATGCAAAAGGCACTCAAAATAAACAATACAAACGGAAAGAAACGTTTTCACCCAGGCCACTTTGTTTATTTAGTTTTATCACGTGAAACGCCCAACTGCTAAACTCATTACACTATGAGAATATTTTTGCGTCTCTTTAATGTGCATGAACTTTATTGAAGTGGCCCTACACAGCCGGTTTGTGTTTACAACTCATAATACACAAGTGGATTGACAGAATACCAGAGTCACTTCTTGTTAACTGAATAAGCAATATTTTATGAACCCCTGGGTAACATATTTTTTTAGTTTAGTTCAGAGATACAGCGTGGAAACAGGCTCTTCGACCCACCGAGTCCACGCCGATAAGCACACTAGCACTATCCCGCACACACGTGGGACAACTTACAATTATACCAAACCAATTAGCCTACAAACCTGTACGTCTTTGGAGTGTGGGAGGAAACAGCAGATCCCAGCGAAAACACACGAGATCCTTTTACAGATTACTTGACTTTAAGGAGATTTGTCTTTCAGACTTTAGACTTTGGAGATACGGCGTGGAATCCGGCCCTTTGGCCCACGCTGACCGGCGATATACCCGTGCCTACACACTAGGGACAATTTCCAATTTTTCCAAGCCAATTGACCAACAGACCCGTATGTCTTTGGAGTGCGGGAGTGAAGAGGAGCACCCGGAGAAAGCCCACGCAGGTCACGGGGAGAACGTACAAACTCCGTACAGACAAGCACCCATAGTCAGGATCCAACCCGGGTCTCTGACGCTGTGAGGCAGCAACTCTACCGCCGCGCCACCGTGCCACCCTTTATTTTAAGGCATGTCCATGACATACTGAAAATCATTTGTGAGAACTGAGCGGAGGTATGTTTGAACATCTCCAGGTGAAATTGTAAGAATGTGCTTTAGTCCAGGGGAATCTCCATCGAATCAATCCAATATATCTCAATCACTGTAATTAGTAGTTCAGTGGGATCATTTATAACTACTGTGCTTGTTGGAAGTGTATCTTGGGTGTAGCAGAGTAGGTTATATCTTTGGACATTTATGGGATTTGGAACAATATATAAGCATTGGTTCATAACGGTCACAGCCTCAACAAAACTGTAATCTCCAAAGGTCACTTCACTCGAGCAGAACAGTTAATAATTGCTGTCTGTCTTAGCTGGCTGGAGAAGATCACCATGAATCTTGCATTATCTGATTTATGTTCTCTTTTCCACAAAAAGAAATTATGATTGCCGCTTGACACTTCGACCGGAGGAGCGATATTGCAGTCAGGTTGGGGACAGTTTTCACTTTTAATGCTTCGCATTAGAGGGGAACGAATGCAGAAGATATTCGAGGTGGTGTTGTGGAGAAAAAAAAAAAACCCAGCCGGTGGATAAAATGAATGAGTTATGACCGGGATTTTACCGAGAGGTATTTGACTCGATACAATAGATTTGTGTGTTAAGAGACAGGCTGACAGGTGAAAACACTTAAAATACTTAATTATCCCTGACAACATATATATTATTACTTTTTTTGTTTAATGAATGCAAGGTGAAGGGGAGTACCTTTGTCGGGGAGCTGAGAGTGGGTTCAGGCAGCGTGGGTAAGGTGGCTGGCTGGCTGCCACTGTTAACTGTACTTACAGCAGTCATCCCATGCAGAACACATTCATCTAGTGCTCCGAGCTGACATCCCATTTATTCTAAGGTCCATTTGTCATGACTGTAATCGGCAAAATGAATGGGAACTTTGTGGCGTGATAGATTACGGTTCTAATTGGGAACAAAGGGGGGGGGACATGGAGGCAGGTTGAACAGTTATTTTTTTTGTCCTCCTCACAAAAAAAGGGGTGATTGAGAAACTGTGTGCTTGAGAAATATCTGCCCTGTACGTCACTGAGCCATTAAGCCCCAACTTCAGACTCGCCCAGCAGGATAGGTGAAAAGAGGCCACACGCTGGTGAGAATTTTCAGAAGGTCAGGAGGTCCAGTCAAAGGACCAGACGAGGCTCAAATTCAGTGGGAATCCGTCATTTTGAGGAAACTATTGAAGCAACTACTTTTCTCACTCTTTTACATAAAGGGCGCAGCGGTAGAGTTGCTGCCTTGCAGCGCTTACAGCGCCCGAGACCCGGGTTCGATCCGTGACCTGCGTGGGTTTTCTACGAGATCTTCGGTTTCCTCCCACACTCCAAAGACGCACAGGTTGGTAGGTTAAATTGGCTTGGTGTAATTGTAAATTATCCCTAGTGTGTGTAGGATAGTGTTAGTGTGCGGGGATCGCTGGTCAGTGTGGACTCGGTGGGCCGAAGGGCCTGTTTCCGCGATGTATCTCTAATCTAAACTAAACTAAACTAAACTTAAAGAACCATTTCTCAAGGGGATTCCCTCTCTCTCCATCCCTCCTCCACTCTAGATGTCCTGTTAGTTTCACTGTTCATATCCTTTCGTTTTCACCTCTTCCACAGCCAACAATGGACCATTGTGTGTTCCACCTTTCCTGGATCATCGGAGCTGGTTCTGATATGTTCTGTAGCTTTTCATACCTCTATAGACAGTAGACAATAGACAATAGGTGCAGGAGGAGGCCATTCGGCCCTTCGAGCCAGCACCGCCATTCAATGTGATCATGGCTGATCATTCTCAATCAGTACCCCGTTCCTGCCTTCTCCCCATACCCCCTGACTCCGCTATCCTTAAGAGCTCTATCTAGCTCTCTCTTGAATGCATTCAGAGAATTGGCCTCCACTGCCTTCTGAGGCAGAGAATTCCACAGATTTACAACTCCCTGACTGAAAAAGTTTTTCCTCATCTCCGTTCTAAATGGCCTACCCCTTATTCTTAAACTGTGGCCCCTTGTTCTGGACTCCCCCAACATTGGGAACATGTTTCCTGCCTCTAAAGTGTCCAACCCCTTAATAATCTTATACGTTTCGATAAGATCTCCTCTCATCCTTCTAAATTCCAGTGTATACAAGCCTAGTCGATCCAGTCTTTCAACATATGAAAGTCCCGCCATTCCGGGAATTAACCTAGTAAACCTACGCTGCACGCCCTCAATAGCAAGAATGCTCTAGTTTCCCTCTACCCTGCCTCAGTCCGAAGAACGGTCTTGACCCGAAACGACACCTATTCCTTTTTTCCAGAGATGCTGCCTGTCCCGCTGAGTTACTCCAGCATTTTGTCTCTCTCTCTTCGGTGGAAACCAGCATCTGGGGCATACGGTTCCTTCCCACACATTTCATGAGTGGCGATCCTAATGCAATGTTTCTTTCAGATTGTTGTAATGGTTTTATTGAAGAGATAAATATCGAGTTGAAGATGTAAATAATACCCTAACTGGATCCTCGTTGTTCTTGAAAGTACATCCATTACGCATTGCAGCACGCCAAGCAATTTGGTTTGGTACTTGGGTATAAGAAGTATAAGATGTGACAATGCATGGCAAAGAACTGTGGTATTAATGAGACCTGTGCACCAGAGTGACATTCTAATTGATTCAAGAGGCAGAAATCTTGGCTCAGCCACGCTGATGTTTTAACTTTAAATCTGCTTGAAGGGATTGTTTAGTTGTATCTACGTTCAAGGGATGTTTGAGGAGCTCCTTGGGGAATTCGTTAGTCAGGTTCAAAGGGGTAGTGTGGCCTCTTTCGAGCCATTTGCACAATTTCCCTATTTATTCAACTAATTCTGGATTAGAGCATCATCTTAAAATCCAAGCATCGCTGCATAGGCCATGAGCAGCAAGATCGAAACGCACAAAGGTTTTGTTGACTCAACAGGGCGGCACGGTAGAGTTGCTGCCTTACAGCACTTACAGCGCCAGAGACCCGGGTTCGATCCCGACCACGGGCGCTTGTCTGTACGGAGTTTGTACGTTCTCCCCGTGACCGCATGGGTTTTCTCCGAGATCTTCGGATTCCTCACACACTCCAAAGACGTACAGGTTTGTAGGTTAATTGACTTGGTATAGATGTAAATAGTCCCTAGTTTGTGCAGGATAGTGTTAATGTGCAGGGATCGCTGGTCGGCGCGGGGCTCGGTAGGCCGAAGGGCCTGTTTTTCCGCGCTGTGTCTCTAAACCAAACTAGTACTAAAAATAATAAGGGTAGTGGAAATCTGATAAAATAGATATGTCGGCACGGTGGCGCAGCGGTAGAGTTGCTACCTTACAGCCCCCGAGATCTGGGTTCCATCCTGACTATGAGTGCTGTCTGTATGGAGTTTGTACGTTCTCACTGTGACCGCCTGGGCTTTCTCCGAGTGCTCCGGTTTCCTCCCACATTCCAAAGAGCAGGTTTGTTGGTTAATTAGCTTCTGTAAATTGGCCCTCATGTGTCGGACACAAAAATGGGATAACATAGAACTAGTGTACGGGTGAAATGCTTTTGTTGCTTGCTATCCAGTTAGCAGAGTAACGATACATGATTACAGTCGAGTTGTCCACAGTGTACACATACATGATTACGGGGGTAATGTTTAGTGCAAGTCCAGTAAAGTCCATTTAGAGATAGTCCGAGGGTCTCCAATGAGGTGGGTGTAGCTCAAGACTGTTCTCTAGTTGTTGACAGGATGGTTCAGTTTTCCGATACCAGCTGGGAAGAAACTTGCAACTTAGCAGGGAAACCTGATGCATGATGGGATATGCCTGTCAGCCCCTGACACACTTAATGATAAAAAGTGGGGAAATATTTTAAGTTAATCACAAAGCTCACGCCACCAAACTATGTAAAAATGACGGGAAAGTTAATAAAAACACAATCAACCACAAGTTGATTCAGGGGCGGCGCGGTGGCGCAGCGGTAGAGTTGCTGCCTGACAGCTGCCTTACAGCGGTAGAGTTGCTGCCTTACAGTGGTAGAGTTGCTACCTTACAGTGGTAGAGTTGCTGCCTTACAACTGCCTTACAGCGGTAGAGTTGCTGCCTTACAACTGCCTTACAGCGGTAGAGTTGCTGCCTTACAGTGGTAGAGTTGCTGCCTTACAGCTACCTTACAGTGGTAGAGTTGCTGCCTTACAGTGGTAGAGTTGCTGCCTTACAGCTGCCTTACAGTGGTAGAGTTGCTGCCTTACAACTGCCTTACAGCAGTAGAGTTGCTGCCTTACAGCGGTAGAGTTGCTGCCTTACAACTGCCTTACAGCGGTAGAGTTGCTGCCTTACAGCAGTAGAGTTGCTGCCTTACAGCGCCAGAGACCCGGGTTCCATCCTGACCACGGGTGCTTGTCTGTACGGAATTTGTACGTTCTCCCCGCGACCTGCGTGGAAACATCCACTCCACATCCACACTCTATCCAGGCCTTTCACTATTCAGTAAGTTTCAATGAGGTCCCCCCTCATCCTTCTAAACTCCAGCGAGTACAGGCCCAGTGTATCATCATACATTAACCCACTCATTCCTGGGATCATTCTCGTAAACCTTCTCTGGACCCTCTCCAGACCCAGCACATCCTTCCTCAGATATGGGGCCCAAAATTGCTCAAAATACTCTGGAACACAGAAATAACCAGATATCTGTTTGTAAAACAATGCCGAGGAGTTGTAGTTTTCAAAGAAGTGGGATTGGCCGAACAGGAGAGAAACATTAAGAATGAGGAGGTAGGCCATTTAGGACTGAGATGAGGAAAAACGTTTGCACCCGGAAAGTTGTGAACCTGTGGAATTCTCTGCCACAGAAGGCATTGGAGGCCAGTTCACTGGATGCATTGAAGAGAGAGTGAGATTTAGCTCTGAGGGCTAACGGAATTAGGGGATATGGGGAGAAAGCAGGAACGGGGTACTGATTTAGGATGAACAGCCATGATCATATTGAATGGCGGTGCAGGCTCGAAGGGCCGAATGACCTCCTCCTGCTCCTATTTTCCATGTTTCTACGTTTCTATTATGGAAGTGGACGGCTGAGTTTTTTTAAAATTTCCATCTGAACATTTCCACAATTTCCTTTGTGTAACCCGCCCGAGAAAGTCCCTCGTCGTGTTCCCTCTCGTGATTCGGAGCATTCCAACACTGAGTGCAGCCTCATGTGCCGCCTCCTGAAACAGTATCTCCTCAGCGAATGGTTCACAGCTGAGTGCTCGCGTTGTTTCGGCACGAACTTCCCCGGGAGTCGGCAACAGATGAAATCTCGGCGCGCCGACACATTACTTAGCGCGGTCATCGAGGGAGAGGGGGGGGGGGGTGGGGGTCTGGGTCTGTCTACGAGCCTGCTACAACAAAGGAGAAAGGGAGTGCTCTACAGGCCCGGAGGGGTGAAGCTATTGCCACAGGGTGACGTTTCATGATTTGACAGCAGCACAAGTCTTGTGCCATTACAGTACCATTAGATTTGTCCAAACACATGCAGGAGGGAACCTGGGAGCCACAACACTGGGGGAGTAATGTATTATTTGTGGTTGAAAACCCACTTCTGTCCTGTCATGCTATGCTACAGGGTTTTGTTCTGTTAGTTTCTTCTTTTAAAAATCGCACTCACTGCCCTCTCTCAGGTATTGTACAAATCTTTCATTTTCATATTTGTTACCGAAACAGCTGCGTTGCTTCAGGAACAGAGTCACGTCCACCTGCATAAAATTATACAACAGGATAACATAAACGTTTACACCGCACCGCGGCCTCAGAGCGTTCTCGAAAAGCAAGAACAAAATCGACAGCGCATTGTTGAAACTTTAACATCCTTTTTCCGGGAAGCTGTGGGTTGTTTTAACATGTGTGCTGGTCTGTCAGTTCAGGGGGAAATAAACAGCCCAAGCTGAGATTCAAGCAAAACGGAAAAAAGTATGTTCTTGATTGAAAGGACGATTGTGGTATCGAGGTAGGAAAATAACTGCAGATGCTGGTACTAATCGAAGGTATTTATTCACAAAATGCTGGAGTAACTCAGCGGGTCAGGCAACATCTCAGGAGAGAAGGAATGGGCGACGTTTCGGGACGAGACCCTTCTTCAGACTGATGTCAGGTGGGGCGGGACAAAGGAAGGATATAGGTGGAGACAGGAAGATAGAGGGAGATCTGGGAAGGAGGAGGGGGTATTGTGGTACAGCAGTTCGCATCAGTGTTTGGAATGTAAAATTATAACGGACGGCAAAAAATGACCAGACATTCTTTGCAGGGTCATGTATGTGTTGTGACACTCATAACTAATCTAACCTTGACACTCCTTGCAAAGCTCACTGTCTATATTAAAATACATTAGTCCTTTAGCGGTTATGAAAACTGAAAATAGAAATAACTATCTATCTATCTATCTATCTATCTATCTATCTATCTATCTATCTATCTATCTATCTATCTATCTATCTATCTATCTATCTATCTATCTATCTATCTATCTATCTATCTATCTATCTATCTATCTATCTATCTATCTATCTATCTATCTATCTATCTATCTATCTATCTATCTATCTATCTATCTATCTATCTATCCATCTATCCATCTAGTTATGCAACAACTACATCTTGGAAATACTTTATTGAAGATTTAACATTCTTACAATAATGTCTTTGTATTGTGGCACTGTAATGCGTTCTTGCCGTTTCAAATTATATGTGATCTTGCCAAGACCAGTCAGTGTGAGCAAAGTTAAATTTATTGAAACAAGGTTTCCTGCTACATTTCTGCGCCACCTCCCATTTTGTGGAACCATAACTGAATCAAGGCCCATCATTGTCGGAGAAAACACTGGATAATCTCTTCACAATTGATAGCGCATTATAATTACTGTGAGGAGCAGTGTCCATTTTGTACCCAAGTCTTAATATTGGGTGCGGGCGAGGACAGCTGGAGAAGGGAAAGACATTGTGGCCTTCCATCACAGTGAGGAGAGAGAGGACTGGAGGAGACTCACTGTGATGGATGTTTCTTTGATGGATGTTTCTTTTTTTGTGTGTTTTTTTTTTTTTTTGGGGTTGGGTGGTTTGAGTGCCTGTTTGATGTTTTTATTGTTGGACTGTGTTTTGGGGGGTTTTAGGGTGTGTGATTTGAATGCCTATTTAATGCTTCTATTGTTGGACTGTGTTTTGGGGTTTTTTTGGGGGTTGGGTAATTTGGGTGCCTGTTTAGTGCTTTTATTGTTGGACTGTGGGTAATTGAATTAACATTTTGTTCAAGATGGCCGCGCCGTTGTGTTTGGCTGCCTGCCACTGTATGTTTCTTTTTTTCCTAGTCAGATGTGCAGCACTTTGGTCAACGTGGGTTGTTTTTAAATGTGCTATACAAATAAATTGACTTGACTTGACTTGACTTGACTTAATATTGAAAGTATCAGATATGATGAATATCATGTCAAAAGATGGCTTTATGTTAAAGATGAGGTAATTACACAGAAAATGCACTGGTGACATCCTGATTTTATACTGCCAGCATCAAATAATCAATTTATGCACAACATCAATGTCACAAATATGGATTATGAACTCCTTTTATGAAAGTGAACTATTCATTTTTCATTCCACATTAGAAAGAAGCAAAATATCAAAGTAGTTGTGGGGTTATTGCGAGGAGTCTTGAATTTAGGCCCAAGTCATAATTTGGCCCTTGACTTAATTAGTACTTTACTTAACTTTACTTTACTTCACTTAACTGGTCCATTACTTACTTAGTCAGAGGGTGACATCTTATTGTCCCAGAACAGATCAATGAAATTCTTACGCAGCCAGACCCGCGAAGTTAGTCCAGTACGTGTGTTTTGCTGAAGATTCCTTGTGAATCCTTGTTATCACAAGCACAATAATACTTCATTAGCCAAGTAGGTTGTGCAACATATGAGGGCCTTCATTTGCCAGACAGTCATAACAATGATCATCTTAATGATGCAGAATAAGAGACGTTGTTTTTCTTACTTCACTGCTCAGTAAAAAGAAAGTCTTATGTTCATCACTATCAACAAATTCACTGGAGATACGTCCCACGATAATTATAAAATCTTATGTTTGCATTGATTCCCTGTATAGAAAATCTTGACCTCTCTTTGTTACACTTTTGTGTCCAACTGTTTCTAAAAGTAAAACTTATAAAACTTGTAAAACCTTTCCTCAATCTTCACCCTGTCCTCCTATTAATGACAATCTGGGATCCAAGTTTTTATTTCCTATCTATCTATCTAGGAAAGATAGATAGATAGATAGATAGATAGATAGATAGATAGATAGATAGATAGATAGATAGATAGATAGATAGATAGATAGATAGATAGATAGATAGATAGATAGATAGATAGATAGATAGATAGATAGATAGATAGATAGATAGATAGATAGATAGATAGATAGATAGATAGATAGATTCCAAATCTCTCCCACGGGCCCAGCAAGCCTCCCCAACTGATGGTCCGTGGACCCCTTACTGGGTGGGTGAGTCCCCGGGGCCGTGGGCAGGCGAGGGGGGGGGCAGGGAAGGGGAGAGAGAGCAGCTAACCTCGGCTCCGTGCGGCCAGCGCTGCAGCCAGAGCGAGCCGTGGAACCTGAGGCCTTTCCTGCAGCTCGGCGGCGAATGGCGGCGAACGGCCATCTTGTTGGACCCTCTGGCATCACTGTGATCATGGCTGATCATCCACAATCATCCACAATCAGTACCTCGTTCCTGCCTTGTCTGACCCGCTGAGTTACTCCAGCTTTTTGTGTCGAACTGAAGACGCTGGTTTACAAAAAAAGACACAAAGTGCTGGAGTAACCAAGCAGGTCAGGCAGCATCTCTGGAGAACATGGATAGGTGACAACATGTTGTGGCAGATCTATAGCATGTCACCAACACTCTGTCTGTCTGATCTGGTGGTTAGAACTGATGGAGGATGTTCATGTTCATTAGTAATAGGAGCAGAATTAGGCCATTCAGCCTATTGAGTCTACTTTGCCATTCCATCATGGCTGATCTATCCTTCCCTCTCAACCCCCTCCTCCTGTCTTCTCCCCATAACCCCTGACACCCGTGACTAATCAAGAATCGATCTATCTCCGCCTTAAAATATTCATTGACTTGGCCTCCATCGATTCTTCCTCATCGCCTTCCTAAAAGAACGTCCTTTAATTCTGAGGCTGTGACCTCTGGTCCGAGACTCTCCCACTAGTTGAAACATCCGCTCCATATCCACTCTATCCATGCCTTTCACTATTCAGTAAGTTTCAATGAGGTCCCCCCCCCCCCCCCCATCCTTCTAAACTCCAGCAAGTACAGGCCCAGTGCCGTCAAATGCTCATCACAAGTTAACCCATTCATTTCTGGGATTATCATCGTAAACCTCCTCTGGACCATCTCCAGAGCCAGCAGATCCTTCCTCGGATATGGGGCCCAAAACTGCCCCCAATATTCCAAATGCGACCTGACCAGCGCCTTATAGAGCCTTGGCATTGTACCTGCACCCCCATCGTACTTGTGAAGATGCTAATAATAAACTCGACTTGACTTGAAGCGATGCTCCTTCCCACACTGGGAAGCAGCTGTCAGTAGCTTCCACGATAAACTGCACGAGAGTGATACGGAAAGCTGTGCTCCATTAACAGTGATCGCTATTAGCCCGTGTGAGATGTTAAACCCAGTCTGTTCCGGCTGCTTCGGTCTGTATGTCAGTGAAGGCCCCTTGGGTTTGGCGGTAGAACTTGACGCACAACTACCGAAGCATGCTCCACTCTACATATGATGCCTTCAGGAAAGGGGAAGTTCTGGCTCAGGAGAAGAAACAGGAAATTAAAAAGTGTACGGTGATGCACTCTCTCCACACTGCCAAATCTGACTTTAGAAACTGCATTACAATTTATTTTTACATAGAAATATAGAAACATAGAAAATAGGTGCAGGGGTAGACCATTCGGCCCTTCGATCCTGCACCGCCATTCAATATGATCATGGCTGATCATCCAACTCAGTATCCTGTACCTGCCTTCTCTCCATACCAGCATTTTGTATCAAAATAAATCAGTATTAAAGCTTTGTATTTAATAGTTTTAACATTGCAATTTTTCCTGCCTGAATGTTTTATGGAAAGTCACACTGAACACAAATCTGTGTCAATTATCGAGTCATGTGTACAACTGTAGCTTGGGAATTAAAGGCTGTATTTCTCAGGTCAGTCAGATTGAGTGCTATACTGTAACCCCTTGCATGCAAACTTGGAAAGAATATACAACATCAACATCTAAGTGCAAATTTTGTTGAGGCATCCATTGCTTATCTCTCCACAGCCTTTCTTCTGCCAACATCTATAACTTCTTCCGGCTTTAACATTTTAGTTCAGTTAGGTTTAGTTCAGAGATACAGCATGGAAACAGGCCCTTCGGCCCACCGAGTCTGTGCCGACCGGCGATCCCCCGCACATTAACACTATCCTACACACACTGGGGACTGTTTTTAAAAAAAACATTTATACATTTATACCAAGTCAATTAACCTACAAACCTGTAGGTCTTTGGAATGTGGGAGGAAACTGAAGATCTCGGAGAAAACCCGCGCTGGTCACGGGGGAGAACGTACAATCTCCGTACAGACGGCGCCCGTAGTCGGGATCGAACCCGGGTCAGAGGCACTGTTAGGCAGTAACTCGACTTCTGCGCCACCGTGCGGTATATTAACCATGACCTCTCACGAAAACATCATCTACTCAGTAACTTACACCCCCCTTAAATTATATATATTCATTCTGTTAGAAACCCCGATATGCTGAAACTTTTATTCACTGCATCCACACCATAGCACCCACTCTGTTCAACCGCCATGTTGGGGGGGGGGGGGGGGGGGGGAGAGCAAAGGAGGACCCGGTGTGGCATACTTTGTAACGTTGTCAACGCCCTTTATGTAGCGACTCTTTGCATACCCTTGAGTATGCAAGACAAAGAATATCACTGTGAATCCTCACATGTGACAATAAATCATCATTCATTCATTCAAATATGTGCAAATGGGAAATAGCTCGGCTCTGCAAGGTTGGAACTCTTGCACGGATAAAGAATGAATATCACCGAGGAATCCTTCGGAACTTGTACATTAGTTTTCATTATCAAATCTTGCTCTCAATATACCATGTATTGATACACTGCCACAGACAGTTGTGGAGGCCGAGTCAATGGATATTTCTAAGGCGGAGATTGATGGATTCTTGATTAGTACGGGTGTCAGGGGTGATGGGGAGAAGGCAGGAGAATGAGGTTGAGAGGGAAAGATAGATCAGCCATGATTGAACGGAGGAGTAGACTTGATGGGCCGAATGGCCTAATTCTGCTCCTGGAACTTGTGAACTATTGAACAATACAGTACATTATTTAAATTATAAAAAAATCGTACAATACAATCTCCATGCAACAGGAATTAATAAATGAAAAGAAATGGGTGGCGCAGCGGTAGAGTTGCTGCCTTCCATCGCCAGAGACCCGGGTTCGATCCTGACTACGGGTGCTGTCTTTACACAGTTTGCACCTTCTCCCTGTGACCAGCTAGGTTTTCTCCGGGTGCCCCGGTTTCCTCCCACTTTCTAAAGATGCACAGGTTTGTAGGTTAATTGGCTTCTACAAGTTGTAAATTGTTCCCAGTGTTTAGCTTGGTGTTCTTGGTGTTTTGTTCCAGTGTTTAGCTTAGCTTAGCGTATGGGGTGGTAGTTGGTCAGCACGGACTTGGTGGGCACAAGAACCCTGTTTCAACACTGTATCTCTAAACTCAACTCAACTAAACTTCACTGATTAAGTTTCTCTGACTTTTGTTAGAGAATATTACCTGAGATTTTAGAGAAAAAAATGTGTACTAGAAATATCCTTGTCTCAATGATTTATTGCAGGAATGATTTCAAAGTCTAATATCGGGAGATATTACACCTGCAAGCAATATGTACCATGGTTAACAAATTGTTAATAGTTTTTTCAGGCTTTTGCATCTATATTAAATTCTAAAAATACACTAACAGATGTATAGATTTAGGGTGTACTTTAAGGAGTCTGCATGTTATTGAATTGAATAGCCTTTAATGACATCCAAAAAAAACAAGTCTTTTGGACGAAATTCCGTTACCCACAGTCCAACAATCAGAGCAATAAAAATATAGCAATAACACACACAATCACAAACCAACATAAAACAAAAAACAAAAGAAACATCCATCGCAGTGAGTCTCCTCCAGTCACCTCCTCACTGTGATGGAAGGCCAGAATGTATTTTCTCTTCCCCTGCCGTCTTCTCCCGCGGTCAGGCTGTTGAAGTTTCCACGTCGCGGCGGTCGGGACTCCAGACATTGAAGCCCCCGCCGGGCGGAGAAAATCCCGCGGCCTGTTCCAGGGGAGGGCAAAGACGCTGCCGCTGCCAGATCTCCCGATGTCAGCCCCCACCCAGGGGCCTGCGAGCTTCTGACGTCCACGCGGCCCACGGCCAAAGACTCCGAAGGCGAGTCGCAGCCGCACTCGCAGCGCCACCACAGCCTCCGAAGGCAGCCAGCTCCGCAGACGGTAAGTCCGGTCCGTGGCCTCTGCGAACCAGAGACCCAGGTGGTCCCAGCTGGAGGCCGCCAGCTCCAGGTGTTTGGCCGATAGTAGGCCGCAGCGGGAACGGAGACACCACCCAGAAAACAAAGGTCGGGTCTCCGTTCGGAAGAGACAATTTTACAGTTCCCCCCCCCACACATAGCACACAACCACAAAAAACACATCACATCTAAACACTACAATTAAGACAAAAAAACAACAAAAAACAAGTACGTGACGAATTGGTGACGTTTCACTGGGTGAAGTTTAATAAAGGTTTATGGAAAAATTAAATAGTATTTACATGTGTACAATCGCAACTGTAACGGCAGTATTCTACCCAAAATGATAGAGAAAATTATCAGTGGAAATAATTATTAAGTTTGATTAGTGGGTTTGCAGATGACCCTTGAATAAGTGACGATGATTATCAAGAACTGCAGTGGAATCTTGGTCAACGAGGCAAATGGGCCGAGGAATGGCAAATGGAGTTTAATTCAGACGAGAGCGAGGTGTTGTATTTTGGGAAGTCAAACGAAGGCAGGACATTCACAGTGAAGGGTCGGGCCCTGGGGAATGTTGTAGAGCAGAGGAATCTGGTACATAATTCCCTGAAAGTGGTGTCGCGGGTAGACAGGGCGGTAAAAGAGGCTTTTAGCCTTCTTCAGTCAAGATATTGAGTATAGACGTTGGGATGTTATGTTACAGTTGTACAAGACGTTGGCGAGGCCGTACTTGGAGTATTGTGTTCAGTTTTCGTCACCCTGCTGTGGGAAGGGTATCATTAGCAGGAAAGAGTGTTACGACAATGTTGTCAGGACTTAAGCTACAGGGAGCAGTTGGACAGGCTGGGATTATTCCTTGGAATGCAGGAACCAGGGGTGATGATCTCATAGAGATGTACAAAATCATGAGTGGGGTAGAAAGGGTGAACTCACAGTCTTTTTTTCCCAGGATTGGGAGTTATAGATTTGAATCATCGGGTGATTGAGATAGAAACATAGAAACATAGAAAATAGGTGCAGGAGTAGACCATTCGGCCCTTCGAGCCTGCACCGCCATTCAATATGATCATGGCTGATCATCCAACTCAGTATCCCGTACCTGCCTTCTCTCCATACCCCTTGATCCCTTTAGCCACAAGGGCCACATCTAACTCCCTCTTAAATATAGCCAATGAACTGGCCTCAACTACCTTCCGTGGCAGAGAATTCCACAGATTCACCACTCTGTGTGAAAAAAAACTTTCTTTAAAGATATGGATTGTGATATACGATTTAAATGGATCCTGAGGGGCAACTTTTTCACTTAGTGGGTGTGGAGGGTGTATGGAACGAGCTACCAAAAGAAGTAGTTGAGGCAGATGCAATAACAATATTAAGAAGACATTTGGATTGGTACATGTACAGGGAAGGTTCAGAGCGATATGTGCCAAACACGAGCAAATGGAACAAGCTTATGATGGGGTATGAACAAATTGGGTTGAAGGGCCTAGTTCAGTGCCGTATGACTCTAAAATCCTACACAAGAGGAACAGTAGATCCCATTTAAAGCATTGTGACTGTGTATTGATATAAACTAAAAATATACATGACTTGAATATTCGAAAACTATACAACAGTGATTTTCTCAAACCTTAAGTGTAAGAAAATAACTGCAGATGCTGGTACAAATCGAAGGCATTTATTCACAAAATGCTGGAGTAACTCAGCGGGTCAGGCAGCATCTCAGGAGAGAAGGAATGGGCGACGTTTCGGGTTGAGACCCTTCTTCAGACTGATGTCAGGGGGGCGGGACAAAGGAAGGATAGAGGTGGAGACAGGAAGATAGAGGGTTAACACTTTAGTTTAGAGATACAGCATGGAAACAGGCCCTTCAGACCCCCGAGTCCACGCCGACCAAACATCACCCTTTCACACCTGTTCTGTGTTATACCACCACTAGGGGCAATTTTACAGAGGCCAGTTAACCTGCAAACCCGTACGTCTTTGGGATGTGGGTGAAAGCCCGAGCTCCTGGAGGAAACCCACACGGTCACAGGGAAGAGCGCGCAAACTCCACACAAACCGTGCTGGAGGTCAGGATGGAACCCGGGTCTCTGGCACTGTGAGGCAGCAGCTCCACCAGCTGCAGTCCTGTGGCACCATTCCAAACAAAAGTATATCAATCACATAATATTAACTAACCTTCCTGAAACTCCTTGTTAATTTTATTCCGTTTTTGAGTGGATATACGCACGTATTCCCTCTGTTTCTGTGCATCAACTTTTCTCAGTGGCACGCAGCGAAATGAACGCTCTTGATTTTCCATCATTTTCGCACATTGCAAATCACTTATCGACTAAAGTGTATTCTAATATCACTTGAGGTTACAATTCTAATTTTTTGGCTGAGCAGCATTATACAATGGAACGGCAGATCCGACTGCATATTGTTCTCACACGCTTGTTATTTTTTCATTCTTTAATTTTCATATTTTGTGTTTGTTCCAGAGACTGGTTCCATTCTATTACATACCTGTCCATATCCTTTCGTATCAGTAACACACTTTGTGTGCCTTTACAGCTCGGTGTTGCTTGCCTGCTTCTTAACTTCTCCCTTACATTGTTTTTAAAGAGAAAAAAAAAACAGTGCAGTATGTTTTTGCAGTGATGTCAGTAATGCAAGTGTAGGAAAATAAGATGCTGGTACAAATCGAAGGTATTTATTTCACAAAATGCTGGAGTAACTCAGCGGATCAGGCAGCATCTCAGGAGAGAAGGAATGGGTGACGTTTCGGGTCGAGACCCTTTTTCAGTCTGAAGAAGGGTCTCGACCCAAGAGGGTGGTGAAGTTGTGGAATTCTCTGCCTCAGAAGGCAGTGGAGGCCAGTTCGTTGGATGCTTTCAAGAGAGAGCTGGATAGAGCTCTTAAGGATAGCGGAGTGAGGGGATATGGGGAGAAGGCAGGAACGGGGTACTGATTGAGAGTGATCAGCCATGATCGCATTGAATGGCGGTGCTGGCTCGAAGGGCTGAATGGCCTACTCCTGCACCTATTGTCTATTGTCTATTGTCTATTGTTCTCTCCTGAGATGCTGCCTGACCTGCTGAGTTACTCCAGCATTTTGTGATACCTTCGATTAGCACAAAAGTGATATGTTTCACACAAGACTATGATTTAAAAATCATTCTTGTTTGTAGGATTGTAGGCCGGCACGGTGGCGCAGCGGTAGAGTTGCCCGGGTTCGATGTTGATTGTGGACGCTTGTCTGTACAGAGTTTGTACGTTCTCCCTGTGACCACGTGGGTTTTCTCCAGGTGCTCCGGTTTCCTCCCACACTCTAAAGTTTGGTTGTAGCTTAATTGGCTTCAGCGAAAATTATAAATTGTCCCTAGTGTACAGGACAGGGCTAGTATATGGGGATTGCTGGCCGGCATGAACTTGGTGGGCCAAATGGCCTGTTTCCACACTGTATCTCTAAACTCTAAAGTCTAAAATCACTCGTAGCAATTCACTGCTATTAATGTTCCAACCCTTTGTTTTCATGGTTATAATGGTATCAGTTAGTGGTTTTTGTTGTACAGTTTTGTAAAATAGCATGCTATGTAGGGATATAGGAGTGTAATTTAATTTTACCTACACTTATATTCATAAACCACTCCAGCTTGGCTCCCAATGGCTGAAGATGTATTCAGAACAACAGCATTGAATTACAACATCTAGTAAGGTCATCAGGACATAAGTAATAGGAGCAAAATTAAGCCATTCGGTCCATCAAGTCTACTCCGCCATTCAATCATGGCTGATCCATCTCTCCCTCCTGCCTTCTCCCCACAACCCCTGACACCCATTCTAATCAAGAATCGATCTATCTCTGCCTTAACAATATCCATTGACTTGACCTCCACAGCCTTCTGTGGCAATGAGTTCCACAGATTCACCACCCTCTGACTAAAGAGGTTCCTCCTCGCCTCCTTTAATTCTGAGGCTGTGCCCTCTGGTCCGAGACTCTCCCACTCGTGGGCACATCCTCCTCCACATCCACTCTATCCGGGCCTTTCATTATTCGGTAAATTTCATTGAGGTCCCCCCATCATCCTTCTAAACTCCAGTGTGTACAGGCCCAGTGCCAGCAAACGTACTCATCGGCTCGTTGAACGTTAACCGAATCATCCCCCTCCCCCCGGATCATTCTTGTAAACCTGTTCTGGACCCTCTCCAACGCCAGCACATCCCTCCTCAGATATGGGGCCCAAAATCCGGAAGCTGCCACGGATCGCTCACACAGTTGAGAAGGTTGTTGGCTGCAACCTTCCCCCCCATTGACGAACTGTACACTGCAAGGGCCAGGAAGCGAGCGGGCAAGATCACCTCTGACCCCTCTCACCCTGGTCATAAAATCTTTGAAGCACTTCCCTCTGGAAGGCGACTCCGGACTGTCAAAGCTGCCACAGCCAGACATAAAAACAGCTTTTTTTCCACAAGTGATAGTTCTTCTCGTAATGGTGTATCATTATTGTTTTGATGTGGTTATGCTTTATTCTTAATTGTTAACTGTATATTTGTGTTGTCATTTGTGAGCGGAGCACCAAAGCACATTCCTTGTATGTGCACATACTTGGCCAATAAACTTATTCATTCATTCATTCATTCATTCATTCATTCATTCATTCATTCCTTCAAAACTACTCACAACGCTCCAAATGCCACCTGACCAGTGCCTTATGGAGCCCCAGCATTACATCCCTTCTTTACCTTGTATGTCATCTTAGCCGCAACTTCTGTAGATAACTGTTTTTGCAAACTCTCTGCTGAATCTTTCTTCCACCCTCTTCAGTTACTGAATGTGTATTCACACATTGCAACCACTAACTTCTGCCTTTAACGTGCTTAGTTCAATTTAGGTTAGACATTCACAGTGGAAACAGGCCCTTCGGCCCACCGAGTCCGCGCCGACCAGCGATCCCCGCACACGAACACTATCTATCCTACACACACGAGGGACAACTTCCGATTCTTTTGCCGAAGCCAATTAACCTACAAACCTGCACGTCCTTAGAGTGTGGGGGGAAACCGGAGCACCCGGAGAAAACCCACGCAGGTCATGGGGAGAACGTACAATCTCCGTACAGACAGCACCCGTAGTCAGGATTGAACCCGGGTCTCCGGGGCTGTAAGGCAGCAACTCTACCGCTGCGCCACTGTGCCATTGCTGATAGAAAATGTTGGAGATGATATTCCTCAGCACACTTGGGAAAAGGTTTGTGCTACAAGAGAAATGAAGCCTTAAGTGTACAATTTTTCTCTGCTAACCTTAAGGGAGAAACAATGTCACAGCTTCACAGAAGTATAATTAGTTACACTGCTTTGGCCTTGAAGACTTCAAGCTATTAAGGTGTATAAAATCATGATAGGACTAGATTGGGTAGATGCACAGAGTCTCTTGCCCAGAGTAGGTGAATCAAGGACCAGAGGACGCAGGTTTAAGGTGAAGGGGAAAAGGTTTAGTGGGAATATGAGGGGTGATCTTTTTGACACAAAGGGTGGTGGGTGTGTGGAACAAGCTGCCAGAGGAGGTTGTTGAGGCAGGGACTATCCCAACGTTTGAGAAACAGTTAGACAGGTGCATGGATAGGACAGGTTTGGAGGGATATGGGCCCAACGCAGGCAGGTGGGACGAGTGTAGCTGGGACATGTTGACCAGTGTGGGCGAGTTCCACCAAAGGACCTGTTTTCATGCTGTATGACTCTATGACTTTATAACAAAGGACTTCGATGCTGCATGCTCTGGCTTCAACACTTGGCAACAACACTCTTATATCCAATTGTTCAAGCGCTTTTGATTGCAACATGCGCCTTAATTTAGTTCAACAAAGAAACTGACATGTTACTAAAGAACCTTATAGGAAAGAAAACTGCAGATGCTGGTTTAAATCGAAGTTAGACACAAAATGCTGGAGTAACTCAGCGGGTCAGGCAGCATCTCAGGAGAGAACGAATGCGTGATGTTTTGGGTCGAGACCCGTCTTCAGACTGAAGAAGAGTCTCGACCCGAAACGTCACCCATTCCTTCTTTCCTGAGATGCTGCCTGACTCGCTGAGTTACTCCAGCATTTTGTGTCTACCTTCGATTTGAACCAGCATCTGGTAAGTTATTTTCTTACAAAATGATGAGAGGCATAGATAGGTTAGACAGTCAGAACCGTTTTTTTCCACACATTGTGAAAATGTCAAAACCTAGACGATGTAGCTTTGAGGTGAGATTTAAATTAAATTTTAAAGGAGATGGGCGGGTGAAGGATTTTTTTTACACAGAGGATGATGGGTGCCTGGAACGTGCTGTTAGAGGTGGTGGTGGAGGTAGATTATAGACAATAGACAGTAGACAATAGGTGCAGGAGTAGGCCATTCGGCCCTTTGAGCCAGCACCGCCATTCAATGTGATCATGACTGATCATTCTCAATCAGTACCCCGTTCCTGCCTTCTCCCCATACCCCCTGACTCTGCTATCCTTAAGAGCTCTATCCAGCTCTCTCTTGAATGCATTCAGAGAATTGGCCTCCACTGCCTTCTGAGGCAGAGAATTCCACAGATTCACAACTCTCTGACTGAAAAAGTTTTTCCTCATCTCAGTTCTAAATGGTCTACCCTTTATTCTTAAACTGTGGCCCCTTGTTCTGGACTCCCCCAACATTGGGAACATGTTTCCTGCCTCTAACGTGTCCAACCACTTAATACTCTTATACGTTTCGCTAAGATCTCCTCTCATCCTTCTAAATTCCAGTGTATACAAGCCTAGTCGCTCTAGTCTTTCAACATATGACAGTCCCACCATTCCGGGAATTAACCTAGTAAACCTACGCTGCAAGCCCTCAATAGCAAGAATGTCCTTCCTCAAATTTGGAGACCAAAACTGCACACAGTACTCCAGGTGCGGTCTCACTAGGGCCCTGTACAACTGCAGAAGGACCTCTTTTCTCCTATACTCAACTCCTCTTGTTATGAAGGCCAACATTCCATTGGCTTTCTTCACTGCCTGCTGTACCTGCATGCTTCCTTTCAGTGACTGATGCACTAGGACATCCAGATCTCGTTGTACGTCCCCTGTTCCTAACTTGACACCATTCAGATAACACTCTGCCTTCCTATTCTTACCACCAAAGTGGATAACCTCACACTTATCCACATTAAACTGCATCTGCCATGCATCCGCCCACAGATTCAGGATCAGTTCCTGTGGATTGGAGGATAGCAAATGTTATCCCACTTTTTAAGAAAGGAGGGAGAGAGAAAATGGGTAATTATAGACCAGTTAGTCTGACATCAGTGGTGGGGAAGATGCTGGAGTCAATTATAAAAGACGAAATTGCTGAGCATTTGGATAGCAGTAACGGGATCATTCCGAGTCAGCATGGATTTACGAAGGGGAAATCATGCTTGACAAATCTACTGGAATTTTTTGAGGATGTAACTAGGAAAATTGACAAGGGAGAGTCAGTGGATGTGGTGTACCTCGACTTTCAGAAAGCCTTCGACAAGGTCCCACATAGGAGATTAGTGGGCAAAATTAGGGCACATGGTATTGGGGGTAGGGTACTGACATGGATAGAAAATTGGTTGACAGACAGAAAGCAAAGAGTGGGGATAAATGGGTCCCTTTCGGAATGGCAGGCAGTGACCAGTGGGGTACCGCAAGGTTCGGTGCTGGGACCCCAGCTATTTACGATATACATTAATGACTTAGACGAAGGGATTAAAAGTACCATTAGCAAATTTGCAGATGATACTAAGTTGGGGGGTAGTGTGAATTGTGAGGAAGATGCAATAAGGCTGCAGGGTGACTTGGACAGGTTGTGTGAGTGGGCGGATACATGGCAGATACAGTTTAATGTAGATAAGTGTGAGGTTATTCACTTTGGAAGTAAGAATAGAAAGGCAGATTATTATCTGAATGGTGTCAAGTTAGGAGGAGGGGGAGTTCAACGAGATCTGGGTGTCCTAGTGCATCAGTCAATGAAAGGAAGCATGCAGGTACAGCAGGCAGTGAAGAAAGCCAATGGAATGTTGGCCTTCGTAACAAGAGGAGTTGAGTATAGGAGCAAATAGGTCCTTCTACAGTTGTACCGGGCCCTGGTGAGACCGCACCTGGAGTACTGTGAGCAGTTTTGGTCTCCAAATTTGAGGAAGGATATTCTTGCTATGGAGGGCGTGCAGCGTAGGTTCACTAGATTAATTCCCGGAATGGCGGGACTGTCGTATGTTGAAAGGCTGGAGCGATTGGGCTTGTATACACTGGAATTTAGAAGGATGAGGGGGGATCTTATTGAAACATATAAGATAATTAGGGGATTGGACACATTAGAGGCAGATAACATGTTCCCAATGTTGGGGGAGTCCAGAACAAGGGGCCACAGTTTAAGAATAAGGGGTAGGCCATTTAGAACGGAGATGAGGAAGAACTTTTTCAGTCAAAGGGTGGTGACGGTGTGGAATTCTCTGCCTCAGAAGGCAGTGGAGGCCAGTTCGTTGGATGCTTTCAAGAGAGAGCTGGATAGAGCTCTTAAGGATAGCGGAGTGAGGGGGTATGGGGAGAAGGCAGGAACGGGGTACTGATTGAGAGTGATCAGCCATGATCGCATTGAATGGCGGTGCTGGCTCGAAGGGCTGAATGGCCTACTCCTGCACCTATTGTCTATTGTCTATTGTCTATTGTCTATTGCCACTCACACAACCTGTCCAAGTCACCCTGCAACCTCATAGCATCTTCCTCACAGTTCACACTACCACCCAGCTTTGTATCATCTGCAAATTTGCTAATGGTACTTTTAATCCCTTCATCCAAATTCAATCAGAGAATTTAGGAGGATTTTGGTAGGCACATGGATATGCAGGGAATGGAGGGTTATGGATCATGTGCAGGCAATAGAGATTAGTTTAACTAAACCATCACGTCTATAGTCAATAGTAAGTAGGGCTTTATAGTCACACGTGCAACTGCACAGTGACATTCATTTTGCACATATTACACATGCGGGCACTGCCATTATTGGTGCCATTATTCAAATGAAATGTTGTTTTCATTTCATGTTTGGTGTGGACACTTGCAGCCTGAAGAGCTTGTTCCCATGGTTCTATCTCCTGTAAGACAGGACTTTAGTGCAGCTTTCTCTGGCTTCATCACTTCACCACAGATATTCTCAGATCCAAAGTGCCACGCTTTATCGATGCTGCCAAATGTTTGGACATGTCCTGAGTCCTTGCTATTGAGGCAGTGCAGCGTAGGTTCACCAGGTTAATCCCCGGGATGGCGGGACTGTCATATGAGGAAAGATTGGAAAGACTGGGCTTGTATTCACTGGAGTTTAGAAGGATGAGAGGGGATCATATTGAGACGTATAAAATTATAAAAGGACTGGACAAGCTAGATGCAGGAAATATGTTCCCAATGTTGGGCGAGTCCAGAACCAGGGGCCAGACACAGTCTAAGAATAAAGGGGAGGCCATTTAAAACGGAGGTGAGAAGAAACTTTTTCACCCAGAGAGTTGTGAATTTGTGGAATTCCCACTGAAGGCAGTGGAGGCCAATTCACTGGATGGATTTAAAATAGAGGTAGATAGAGCTCTAGGGGCTAGTGGAATTAAGGGGTATGGGGAGAAGGCAGGCACAGGCTACTGATTGTGGATGATCAGCCATGATCACAATGAATGGCGGTGTTGGCTCAAAGGGCCAAATGGCCTCCTCCTGCACCTACTTTCTATGTTTCTATATTTCTATGAATGTTTGGGAAAGATTGCTTGTGCATCTTGTTAAAAGCATTGCTGAAACACATCACAGAGTCACACAGCGTGGAAACAGATCCTTTCCACCCAATTTATCTATGCCAAGCAAGATGCCCTGTCTTAGCTAGTCCCACCTACCTCAGGTCTGTTCCCCGTCTAAACCTTCCCTATCCATGTACCCGCCCAGGTGTATTTTAAATGTTGCTATGGTACCTGCATCAACTACCCCCTCTACCTCCTCAGAAGGCTCAGGAGGTTTACATGCCCCCAACAACTCTGACTAATTTCTACAGGTGCACCAGGGAAAGCATTTCATTGGGATGCATCACAGCCTGTTGTGGGAACAGCTCCATCCAAGAACGCAAAACGTTGCTGCCCAGACCATCACGCAAACCGACCTCCCTTCCATTGACTCCATCTACACCTCACGCTGCCTCGGCAAGGCCAGCAGCCCAGACCATCACACAAACCAACCTCCCTTCCATTGACTCCATCTACACCTCACACTGCCTCGGCAAGGCCAGCAGCCCAGACCATCACACAAACCAACCTCCCTTCCATTGACTCCATCTACACCTCACACTGCCTCGGCAAGGCCAGCAGCCCAGACCATCACACAAACCAACCTCCCTTCCATTGACTCCATCTACACCTCACACTGCCTCGGCAAGGCCAGCAGCATCATCAAGGACAAGTCTCACCCCGGCCACTCCCTCTTCTCCCTTCTCCCATTGGGCAAAAGGTACAGAAGTGTGAAAACACACACCTCCAGATTCAGGGACACTTTCTTCCCGGCTGTTATCGAGCGACTGAATCATCCTACCAACAATTAGAGAGCCGTCCTGAACTAGTATCTACCTCATTGGTGTCCCTCAGACTATCTTTGATAGGACTTTGCTGGCTTTACCTTGCACTAAACGTTATTCCCTTATCATGTATCTGCACACTGTAAATGGCTTGATTGTAATCATGTATTGTCTTTACGCCGACTGGTTAGCACGCAACAAAGGCTTTTCACTGTACCTCGGTACACGTGAGAATAAACTAAACTAAACTAAACTCCTCTGACAACTCATTCTATATACCCTCCACCCTCTGTGTGAAAACGTTCCCCCCTCAGGTTCCATTTAAATAGACAATAGACGATAGGTGCAGGAGGAGGCCATTCGGCCCTTCGAGCCAGCACCGCCATTCAATGTGATCATGGCTGATCATTCTCAATCAGTACCCCGTTCCTGCCTTCTCCCCATACCCCCTGACTCCGCTATCCTTAAGAGCTCTATCTAGCTCTCTCTTGAATGCATTCGGAGAATTGGCCTCCACTGCCTTCTGAGGCAAAGAATTTCACAGATTCACAACTCTCTGACTGAAAAAGTTTTTCCTCATCTCAGTTCTAAATGGCCTACCCCTTATTCTTAAACTGTGGCCCCTTGTTCTGGACTCCCCCAACATTGGGAACATGTTTCCTGCCTCTAACGTGTCCAACCCCTTAATAATCTTATACGTTTCGACAAGATCTCCTCTTATCCTTCTAAATTCCAGTGTATACAAACCTAGTCGCTCCAGTCTTTCAACATATAATAGTCCCGCCATTCCGGGAATTAACCTAGTAAACCTACGCTGCACACCCTCAATAGCAAGAATATCCTTCCTCAAATTTGGAGACCAAAACTGCACACAGTACTCCAGGTGTGGTCTCACTAGGGCCCAGATGAAATGTTTCCCCTTTCATCTTAAACCTGTGTCTTCTGTTCCTTGATTCCCCCACCATGGAAATTGCAAAAGCAGTAATAATAATTGTATATTAAAGCCTGTCAGTCATTTGTAAAAGTAATGAAGCAGCCTTTTAAATGAGTTAACAATGAGTTTATTCTTCAATCCCATCCATTTTACAAGTGAGTTATTTCAATCGCACAACTTGAGCTGTGGGTAAAGAAACATGGATTAACACAAAAATATTAAATATGGAAACCATTAGTGTTTGGTAGCTACTTTAAACGCAGGGTGATAAATTGTTAGCACCATAATCTGTTGTATATTATTCTTAACACAAACTTTCCCAGTCATTCACAAGTAAAATTAAAATAAACATTCTGTCAGAGAAGCCACAGCGGCTGCTTTCTCCCTTCTCTCTCTTCCAGCTTTAGAGACTTTAGAAAGTTTGGAGATAAAGTGCAGAAACAGGCCCCCAGGCCCACAGAGTCCTTGCCGACCAGCGATCCCCGCACACTCGAACTATCCTACACGCTAGCGACAATTAAGAATTTTACCGAAGCCAATTAACCTACAAACCTGTACGTCTTTGGAGTGTGGGAGGAAACCGGAGCTCCCGGAGAAAACCCACGCGGTCACGGGGAGAACGTACAAACTCCACATGGTCAGGACCCCTAGTCAGGATTGAACGCGGGTCTCTGGCGCTGTCAGGCAGCAACTCTACCGCTGCGCCACCATGCCAACCATTCTTCCCCCCACCCTTTACCTGCACTCAGTCTGAAGAAGGGTTCCAACCCAAAAGTCACCTATCCATGTTCTCCAGAGATGCTGCCTGACCCGCTGAGTAACTCCAGCACTCTGTGAAACGTCACCTATCCATGTTCCCCAGAGATGCTGCCTGACCTGCTGAGTTACTCCAGCATTTTGCGCTCTGACAATTAAACCCTCTTGACCATTGAATAATGTTTATGAATGTGGCAAGCCAGCTAGGTATTTTCTGTTGTAGGCTTTCCTACTGAGAGCTAGACCATTGAAGAAGCCCCTACCAATACCGTAAACACGGATTCAAGGCTGACAAAGTGCTGGAGTAACTCAATAGGTCAGGCAGCATCTCCAGAGAACATGGAGAGGTGATGTTTCGGGTCGGGACCTTTCTTCAGACGTGTTCTCCAGAGATGCTGCCTGAGTTACTCAAGCACTTTGTGCCATTTTGTGAATGAACTAGCATCTGCAGGTTTACCATGTTTATACGAAGTGACGATACGTGGGTAGTGGAATATTTATTGCACATTTTCATTTAAATCCATTACGGTGAGATGGTCAAATCCCTGAAGAACCCACTCGTGGGTAGAAGGTAGGATAGCTAAATAATTCCTTCACTCAGCTTCGAAGATGCACATTTGAGAAGTTTATTTGATATACTTCATGGAGAAAGCTCCATACTGCCCTCCAGTGGAGAATGAAAGATGTGCAGGCCCCACCAAGTTCAACACAACGTTCACACAGCCTGGAGTACTGGACTCTTGTCGTTCAGTTTAGTTTAGTTTAGTTTAGTTTAGTTTTGAGATACCATGCGGGAAACAGGCCCTTCAGCCCACCGAATTCGCACCAACTAGCGATCCCCGCACATAACATCCAAGGCAAATAACCTACAAACCTGTACGTCTTTGGAGTGTGGGAGGAAACCGAAGATCTCAGGGGAAACCCACGCAGGTCACGGGGAGAACGTACAAACTCTGTACAGACAGCACCCGTCGCCAGGATGGGACCCGGGTCTCTGGCGCTGTAAGCGCTGTACGGCAGCAACTCTACCGCTACGCCACCGTGCCCCATGTACGTGGAGCAAGAGTAAGGACTGTCACAATGGAGGGAGATCCTATTTCCAGAGACCACTATAAACAGACACCTCAGTAAAACAGCACTCATTTATCAATGGGATATCTTAAATGTTGACAATAGTTTAGTTTAGTGTAGACAATAGATAATAGGTGCAGGAGGAGGCCATTCGGCCCTTCGAGCCAGCACCGCCATTCAATGTGATCATGGCTGATCATTCTCAATCAGTACCCCGTTCCTGCCTTCTCCCCATACCCCCTCACTCCGCTATCCTTAAGAGCTCTATCCAGCTCCCTCTTGAATACATTCAGAGAATTGGCCGCCACTGCCCTCTGAGGCAGAGAATTCCACAGATGATTCACAACTCTCTGACTGAAAAGGTTTCTCCTCAGAGAATTGCAGATGCTGATTTACTCTGAAGATAGGCGCAAAATACTGGAGTAACTCAGCGGGTCAGGCAGCATCTCTGGAGAAAAGGAACAGGCAACGTTTTGGGTCGAGACCTTTCTTCAGTTTAGTTTAGTTTAGTTTAGTTCAGGTTAGTTTAGTTTAGTTTAGATTAGTTAAGTTTAGTTCATTGTCACCTATACCGAGGTACAGTGAAAAGCTTTTTTGTTGCGTGCTATCCAGAGAGTGAAAGGATTACACATGACTACAATCAAGTCATCCACAGTGCACTGATACAGGGTAAATGGAAGAACATTTAGTGCAAGATAAAGTCCAGGAAAGTCAGATTAAAGAAGATAGACACAAAATGCCAAAGTAACTCAATGGGACAGGCAGCGTCTTTGGAGAGAAGGAATGGGTGACATTCCGGCTCAAGACCCTTCTTCTGAGGTACTCCAATGAGGTAGATAGTAGCTCAGGACCCTGTCTAGTTGCTGATAGGGTGGTTCAGTTGACTGATAACAGCTGTGAGGAAACAGTCCCTGAATCTGGAGGTGTGAGGAAAAACTTTTTCAGTCAGAGAGTTGTAAATCTGTGGAATTCTCTGCCTCAGAAGGCAGTGGAGGCCAATTCACTGAATGCATTCAAGAGAGAGCTAGATAGAGCTCTTAAGGATAGCGGAGTCAGGGGGTATGGGGAGAAGGCAGGAACTGATTGAGAATGATCAGCCATGATCACATTGAATGGTGGTGCTGGCTCGAAGGGCCGAATGGCCTCCTCCTACACCCATTGTCTATTGTCTATTGTGTGCGTTTTCACACTTCTTCAGAGCTTAGAGTTGCTGTCTATCGAGTGATTGAAAGATACAACATGCAAACAAGCCCTTCGGCCCACTGAGTCCACACCAACCATCACCAACCCATCCACACTAATTCGATGTTATCCCACTTTCTCATTCACTCCCTACAGACGAGAGACAATTTAGAGGCTAATCAACCCACCAACCCGCGTGTTTGTGGGATGCGGATGGAAACCAGAGCACCTGGAGGAACCCACGCGGTTACAGGGAGAACGTGCAAACTCTGCATGGTCAGCACCCGAGGTCAGAATCAAAGCCGCTGTGAGACAGCAGCTCTCTCAGCTGTGGCACCGTGCCATCCTTAGATATTAACAGCTCGAGCTCTCCATCCTCTACAAGTGCGAGATTAACAATGTTCGAGTACATGTGCAACGTTCCATTGTCCATCTAAATTTGGCCATTAATTAAAGTTCATAATCACACAATAGAAAACGTCGGCATCTGAATGATGGAGAATTGTCATCTGAAACAAAGCCCGAACTCATCATTTCTGACCCCAAACGTCACCTATCCATGTCCTCCAGAGTTGCTGCCTGACTCGTTCAGTTACTCCAGCACTTTGTTTTCTACGCAAGATTCCAGCATCTGCAGTTCCTTGTGTCTCATCATATTAGATTGTACATTTTAATAAAATATCGTGAGGTGGGTAATATCTGTGCTGAGGTGAGATGTTGCTTGTTTGACACACGTACTTGGTGCATTGAAATTCTTTGTTTTTGCTGATATTCGGCAAGAGTTTCCAAAAAAACAAGAAGATTGCGTTCCTGGCCTTTTGCATCAATATCGCGGTGATAGGGTCATACCCTCTGTGTTGAGGTGGCACAGCGGTAGAGTTGCTGCCTTACAGCACCGGAGACACGGGTTCGATCCTGACTACGGATGCCGTCTGTACTGAGTTGGTACGTTCTCCCCGTGACCTGCGTGGGTTTTCTCCGGGTGCTCTGGTTTCCTCCCACACTCCAAAGACGCACAGGTTAGTAGGCTAATTGGCTTTGGTAAGAATTGTAAATTGTCTCTAGTGTGTGTGTAGGATAGTGCTAGTGTGCAGGGATCGCTGGTGGACGCGGACTCGATGGGCCGAAGGGCCTGTTTCTGCGCCATATCTCTAAACTAAACTAAACTGAAAGATTCCGAGTGAGTTTTAGGCATTCCCCTATTTTTTTTTTAAATTTCAGATTTCCAGCATCTCAGGTGTTTTGATTTTCAAAAAAATATACAGTAGATCTCAAGTTCAAATCCATCACGAAATGCCTAGTACCTTTGACCACAAATCTGCAGGAACATTGTTAAAAAAAACCATATTGATTGGCAAACATATCGCCTTTAGACCAAGACCATTGAGTCTGACTCTGAAATGGTGCCGTGATCTATTCTCTTCAGGAACAATGAAGGGCTGACCAATAAATGTAACTTTGCCAGGATGCTGCGATGTTGAAAACGGAATAAATAAATAAAATCACACTGCTTCTGTTACTCTAAAAGCCAAGCAACAAGTCGGAAATAACAGAATGCCGCAGGTAGAACCCGATCAGTGCACCTTTATTAATACTCCGTTTATTAATTCCCACAGCCTATTTCTCCTGCCTGCTTGTAAGCAAATCCAAAGTCAATTAATTTTAGCCAATTAATTTCTAATTATGATCAAATGAGCAAAACCTAGCTGAGGCTGCCCAGAGGGAAAGGTCTAAGAGGTGGGGGAAATTTCAAACCAAAGGCAAATGGAAAGATAGACACAAAAAGCTGGAGTAACTCGGAGGGACAGGCAGCATCTGTGGAGAACATGGATAGGTGTCGTTACACAGAATGCTGGAGTAACTCTGCGGGTCAGGCAGCATCTGTGGAGAACAGGGATAGGTGACGTTTCACAGAGTGCTGGAGTAACTCAGCGGGTCAGGCAGCATCTGTGGAGAACATGGATAGGTGACGTTTCACAGAGTGCTGGAGTAACTCAGCGGGTCAGGCAGCATCTCTAGAGAAAATTAATAGGTGACGTTTCTTCAGACTGAGAGTCAGGGAGAGGGAAACTAGAAGTATGAAAAGAACCTTTGTTTCCCTCTCCCCTGACTCTCAGTCTGAAGAAAGTTCTCGACCCGAAACATCACCGATTCATTTGTCTCCACAGATGCTGCCTGACCCGCTGAGTTACACCAGATTTTTGTGTCTCTATTCGGTGTAAACCAGCACCTGCAGTTCCTTCCGACGCCAAATTGAAAAACCGGGGAAAGAAATCCCCATCAGATATTATTTGGAAAGTCTTCCCAAACAGTAAATGGTCTTCGGTTTTGAAATACACAACATTCATTAAAGAGCTGTAAAATTAAGATTGCTGCTGAGTATTTAGTTTCGGGATACAGCAGAGAAACTGGCCATTTGGCCCACTGAGTCCATGCTGCCCATGTCCCGTTCACACTAGTTCTATGTAATCCCACGGCCTAGCCATCTCCTACACACTAGGAACAATTTTACCAAAGCCAATTAACCCTCAAACGTGTCGGTCTTTGGAGTGTGTGAGGAAACTGGAGATCCCGGAGTAAACCCACACAGTTCAGGGGAGTCGTGCAAACTCCGTGCAGACAGCACCCGTAGTCAGGATTGAACCTGGGTCTCTGGCGCTGCAAGGCATCAACTCTACCACCGTGCCATCATTTTCCTCTTTATTCTATTATCCAGAGATCTTCAGCAAGGAGGAACTTCGTTGCTGAGTATTTACCAGTTTTCTCTCATTTCAGTCACAATGACTGTTACAAATTACATTTTTCTATTGACAAATGCCCTTTTACAACCAATGCTGCAGTTTTAGTTTAGTTTAGCTCAGAGATACGCTGAGGAAACAGGCCCTTCGGCCCACCGAGTCCGCGCCGACCAGCGATCCCCACACACTAACACTATCCTACACACACGAGGGACAATTTTTACATTCATTCCAAGCCAGTTAACCTACAAACCTGTACGTCTTTGGAGTGCGGGAGGAGACCAGAGCACCCGGAGAAAACCCACGCAGGTCACGGGGAGAACGTACAAACTCCGTACAGACAGCGCCCGTAGTCAGGATCGAACCTGGGACTCTGGGCAGCAACTCTGCCGCCGTGGGACCAGTGTAGATGGAGCATCTAGATCAGCATGGTCAAGTTGGCCCGAAGGGTCTGTTTCCGTGCTGTATGCCTGTGTGACTCTATGACTCTCGTAAAGTCCGGAACAGCCACCTCTCCACAGAAATATAACGTACAATTTTCCTGGCTTTAGAGTGGCCTCCAGTGGATTATTTGTGAAATGCTGGTTTGGACATTAAAGCTCTCATCTTGAAAGCACAGGCCGTATCAACATGAATTTCAATGATTCAATGACTCAATGATACTTTATTGTCACGTGTACCTAGGTACCGTGATATACTTTGCTTTACACGCAACCTGGTAAAATGATGTAGGAGCGCTCACCGAGGCAGTACGCAAGTATCACCGGTGTCTCGTGCTGACAGAGCTCAGAATTAAAGGGTGCTCTCTTAGAAAGGAGGTGGCCCAGTGTTAGAGTTCCTGCCGTACAGCACCAGAGACCCGGGTTGGATCCTGACCACGGGTGCTGTCGGGTTCTTGCTGTTGAGGGCGTGCAGCGTAGATTTACTAGGTTAATTCCCGGAATGGCAGGACTGTCATATGTTGAAAGACTGAAGCGACTAGTCTTGTATACACTGGAATTTAGAAGGATGAGAGGGGATCTTATCGAAACGTATAAGATTATTAAGGGGTTGGACACGTTAGAGGCAGGAAACATGTTCCCAATGTTGGGGGAGTCCAGAACAAGGGGCCACAGTTTAAGAATAAGGGGTCGGCCATTTAGAACTGAGATGAGGAAAAACTTTTTCAGTCAGAGAGTTGTGAATCTGTGGAATTCTCTGCCTCAGAAGGCAGTGGAGGCCAATTCTCTGAATGCATTCAAGAGAGAGCTAGATAGAGCTCTTAAGGATAGCGGAGTCAGGGGGTATGGGGAGAAGGCAGGAACGGAGTACTGATTGAGAATGATCAGCCATGATCACATTGAATGGTGGTGGTGGCTCGAAGGGCCGAATGGCCTCCTCCTGCACCTATTGTCTATTGTCTATTGGTACGGAGTTTGTACGTTCTCCTCCGTGACCTGATTGGGTTTTCTCCGAGATCTCCAGGTTCCTCCCACACTCCAAAGATGCACCGGTTTGTAGGTAATGTGTGTAGGATGGTGTAAACGTGTGGGGATCACTGGTCGGTGTGGATTTGGTGGGCACGCTCCATCTCTAAACCAAACTAAACTAAACATGTCCTCATGCCATGAGTTTTATTGATATTGTATTGTTTAATTCATCACATGTTTTCAAGAAGATGGCACAAAAGATGAACGAATTGCTTCAGAGATTTTGTGAAATAATTTCACTGACACCCTGCCTCTAAAGTCCTGACCTTTCTCGGGAATATCAAAAAAATGTAGTTCCTGGAAAAGAGACAGTATACCTTTTCCCATGAATCAGCTGTTCATATAATTTTTTTAATTAAGTGCGTGTCTTCAGGTAAAGAAAGCAACTTATCATGGAGGAAGGCAGATGTCTAGTGCACCAAATAATATTTTTTTGGCACTGTATTCGAGACTCACGAGATTACATGAGTATCAACTGATTGGTTATGGAGACCAGAGGTTACTACCACCAAATCTCCATAATCTCTTTCAGAAAAATGTTCATCACAAAATCCCCCTGTTGGAGGAACTGGAAAACCCTTTCTTTATTGCCCACTGGCTAGGACTTTATTCCCTGGAGCACAGGAGGATGAGGGGGGTGATCTTATAGAAGTGCACAAGATCATGAGAGGAATGGTTCGGGTAAATGCACATAAAATGCTCGAACATCGTCACTTGGACTATTGTTTATCAGTTTTAGTCGCCCTGTTATAGGAAAGATGTTCCTAAGCCGGAAAGAGTGCAGAGAAGATTGAGAAGTATGTTGCCCAGACTTTATTCCTTGGAGCACAGGAGGATGAGGGGTGATCTTATAGGGATGTACAAGATCATGAGAGGAATAGATAGGATAAATGCACAGAGTCTCTTACCCAGAGTAGGGGAATCGAGAACAAAAGGACATAGATTTAAAGTGAGGGTGGGGGGGGGGGGAGAGGACATAGATTTAAAGTGAGGGTGGGGGGGGGGGGGGGGGGGCGAGAGGACATAGATTTAAAGTGAGTGCGTGACCTGTGTGGGTTTTCTTCGAGATCTTCGATTTTTTCCCCCCATTGTAGGTGATCAGCCATGATCACAATGAATGGCGGTGCTGTTTCTACTCCAAAGACGTAGAGGTTTGTAGGTTAATTGGCTTGGTATAAATGTAAAAAATTGTCCCTAGTGTGTGTAGGATAGTGTTAATATGCAGGGATCTTGGTAGGCATGGACTCGGTGGGCCGATGGGCCTGTTTCCGTGCTGTATCTCTAAACTAAACTAATTCAGCATTTCAAAGAATATAGATTGAAGCATAATTACAGGACGTTATCTATTGGTGTAGCCATTATAATTAATCATGCTCCTCACCACATATATAATCATCATAGGTCAGATAAGTCTGAAGGACACACTTCAGCTAAATCAGGATCAAGGGTTTGAAATATATTAAAGAATGATAAAATGTTTTAAAAAAAATTACAACATGCTTTAATATAGAAATTGTAATAAGGGGCATATGAATGCTTCGGGTCATTTTCTTTTGTTAAAAGAACATTAGAAATGCAGGTTATTTCTGTCTTTCATCTCGAATCAAAGACCCGATGTAGAAAAAAAAAGAAGCAGTTCATCTCTTGTAGCCAGGCGTGTTCTTTATTCCAGTTTAGTTTAGTGTTTTAGTTTAGAGATATAGCGAGTAAACAGGCCCTTTCTGCCCACTGGGTCCGCGCCGTCCAGCGATCCCCACTCACTAACACTACCCTACACACACGGGGGACAATTTTACATTTACACCAAGCCAATTAGCCTACAAGCCTGCACGTCTTTGGAGTGTGGGAGGAAACCGAAGATCTCAGAGAAAACCCATGCAGGTCACGGGGAGAACGTACAAACTCCGTACAGACAGCACCCGTAGTCAGGATCGAACCCAGGTCTCCGGTGCTGTGAGGCAGCAACTCTACCGCTGCGCCACCGTGCCGCCCTAGTTGTTTCATTTCTTTTGAGAATGAACTTGAACTGTGTCCTCCGTCCACCTAATGCCCACTTGCCAAAGAACGACCCAAAGTCAACAGTCAATAGTCAATTTATTTGTCACATACACATAAATGTGCAGTGAAATGAAAGATTACCCACAGTCCAACAATAAGACCAATAACAATAAGCAATAACACACATAATCATAAACCAACACCAAACAAAAAGAAACATCCATCACAGTGAGTCTCCTCCAGTCACCTCCTCACTGTGATGGAAGGCCATAATGTCTTTTCTCTTCCCCTGCCGTTTCAATATTAGCTTCAAGAATCTGGTGTTAGAATAGGGAGCAGCACAGTGGCACAGCTGGTAGAGCTGCTGCCTAATAGAACCAAAGACCCAGGTTCAATCCTGACCTCGGCTGCTGTCTGAGTGGAGTTTGCACGTTCTCCCTGTGACCGCATGGGTTTCCTCCGGGTGCTCCGGTTTCCTCCCACACACCAATATCACGTAGGTTTGTAGCACCTAGTTAATTGGCCCCTGTATATCGCCCCTAATTTTTATGAAACGGATTGGAAAGTGGAATAACCGTAGAACTAGTGGAAACAGGTTATCACCACTTTGTGTCTTTTTTTTAAACCAGTTCCTTGTTTCTCCTAAGATAGACACAAAGTGCTGGAGTAACTCAGTGGGTCAGGCAGCATCTCTGGAGAAATTGGATGGGTGACGTTTCGGGCTGGGATCCTTCTGTGTTATCAGGAAGGAACCGCAGGTGCCGGTTTACACCGAAGATAGACACAATATGCTGGAGTAACTCAGTGGGTCAGGCTGCATCTCTGGAGAAAAGGAATAGGTGACGTTTCGGGCCGAGACCCTTCTTCGGACATGAAGTTCTATCATGAAGTTGTTTCAGACACGAAGAAGGGTCTCGACCCGAAACGTCACCTGTTCCTTTTATCTGGAGATGCTGCCTGACACACTGAGTTTCTCCAGCATCCAGTCTACCTTCTGCGTTGGTATTGGTGCCGTTAGTTGGTTTTAGGTCACGTTACATGGCACGGGTTTGGTCGATATTCCAGCCTTGCTTCAGATTTTAACCTCCGGAGCGCCGCGTGCTTGTGTAGCCACCGGAATGTGCGGTTAATTTAACCTTCGACTGCACGTTTTAAATACAGTGTCATCTGTTAGAATAACACTTAACTCAACGATTTCAAGTGAAGTAAGAGCTCGTGGCCTGGCACGATGCTGACCGAGTTTCTGCAAGCTATCAGTCAAGAGGAACCGCAATGTGTCAATGTGTTTAATTTTTTTTTTACCTGTGTTAACGGGCCTCATAGTAATGGATGTTATTAACTTGCAAATAGGACAGGTGGTGCCTAAAACCCCGGCGGCTGGGCTGTTTCCTTAGCTTCAAGTCACTTTAAATTTGAACAAGCATTTCAAGCCTGCCCGCTTTCCTCAGCCACGATAAAATACTTTTTTTCACCCTTACAACTGCGGCCTGCTATCGATTAAGCCAAAGTATTGGATGCAGATGTCAAAGAGGGCAACGGTTTGTTCTTTGACACGAAAGGTGCCGGGGAAATCGACACCTCCTGTTTGGTATAAGTGCTTACAAGGACTTCCTTGCTCCTTTCCAACGAATGCTTGGCTCGAGTGGCTGGGAATGATTTGCATGGATGCCAAGTTGCCACTCACTGCTTGCCCAGTCCAGCTTCCGCATCTTAGCTTGCCTGATAATTGTGCTCGTAAGTAGAGGAAGCATAATCTGCTAAGTGCGAGAAAAAAAATTCTTAATGACTTGTGCAGTGGTTATTCATGTGAGCCAAATAGGCTGCTGTAGCTTTCCCTGTGTTAGCAGTTGACTGGCAGTGATTATAACAGTGTCACCTGATCTCTCGAAAGGGAGCTAGCTGCCTTTGGCCATAATCCTTGAACTATTATATTAGCCCAAAAAATAAAACACAATGGCTTGCTCTTTCCCAGAGGATTTTCTCCGTTACTGAAGTTAAATAACCATTACTCCATGCTTTCTTTCCCCCTCTAGATTGGCAGGCTTAGAAACAAACCTTGGTCATGGCTGTGGGATACAGATATCATAAACATTGTAATAAATACAGGTTCAGCACACCACAGCCACAATTGTAAAGACACTTAGAGTTTGTTGAGCGTTAAGTGTCCCGGTGCGTGCTCCTTAATACCCAGTACCATTTAGTTCAGCCGTAAAATATATTTATTTCGAATAGTTCTTTTGAGCCACCAAGTTGGGCGACACAGTGGCTCAGCAGTAGAGTTGCTGCCTCACAGTGCCAGAGACCCGGGTTCGATCCTGACCACGGGTGCTGTCTGTACGGAGTTTGTACGTTCTCTCTGTGACTGCGTGGGTTTTCTCCGGGTGCTCTGGTTTCCTCCCATACTCCAAAGACATACAGGTTTGTAGGTTGCCTGAGATGCTGCCTGACCTGCTGAGTTACTCCAGCATTTTGTGAATAAATACCTTCGATTTGTACCAGCATCTGCAGTTATTTTCTTACACTGCAGGTTTGTAGGTTAGTTGTGTTGGTATAAATGTAAATTGTCCCTAGTGGGTGTAGGATGGTGTCAGTGTGCGGGGACCGCTGGTCGGCGCGGACTCGGTGGGCCGAAAGGCCTGTTTCCGCGCTGTATCTCTAAAGCTAAACTCGTTCTTATTTCAAGTGAGAATAATCAGTGATCTGGAAATTGTACTGTGAAACAATATCAACTAAACTTCAAACTTATCTTTGGTCTCAATGAAAAGGTGAACAGCTCCAGTAAAATATCAGATGAAGGAACTTCCAACAGACGCACAAAACGACTTGTCCTGTTGCCAGGACTCGAGGACCTGAGCTACAGGGAGAGGTTGAGCAGGCTAGCACACTATTCCTTGGGGTGCAGGAGGCTGAGGGCTGATCTTATAGGGGGGTACAAAATCATGAGAGGAATAGATTGGGTAAACGCAAAGTCTCTTGCTCAGAGTGGAGGTATCAAGAACCATCGGTTTAAGGTAAGAGCGGGAAAGATTTAATAGGAGCCTGAGGGGGTAACCTTTTTTACACAGAGGGTGATGGGTGTATGGAACAAGCTGCCAGAGGAGATAATTGATTGCAATGTTTAAGAAACTTCTAGACAGGTACATGGATAGGACAGGTTTAGAGGGATATGGGCCAAACACGGGCAGATGGGACTAGTGGTAGATGGGACATGTGGGTCAGTGTGGGCAAGTTGGGCCGAAAGGCCTGTTTCCACACTGTATCACTGTATGGCTCCATAACACAAAGCACTGGAGTAACTCAGCAGGTCAGGCTGCATCTGTGGAGAACATGGATAGGTGACGTTTCAGGCCGATACTTGAGAAAGGAACCTATCCAGGTTCTCCAGAGAGGCTCCCTGCCCTGCTGAGTTACTCCTGCACTTTGGTTGTTTTGTGTATTAACCGGCTTCTGCAATTCATTGTTTCTACTTCCAACAGGAGCAGCCAGGGTCAAGCATCTGTGCAGGAAATTATATATCAAGATTTATTGATTTCCACGTTATTCCCGTCTCCTGTATCTGTACACAGTGGACGGCTTGATTGTAATCACGTACAGTCTTTCCGCTGACTGGTTAGCACTTTACAAAAGCTTTTCACTGTACCTCACAAAATGCTGGAGTTATTCCAGCATTTTTGAGGTACAGCTGGTTACTCCAGCATAGAGTTGCTGCCTTACAGCATATACAGCGCCGGAGACTCAAGTTCGATCCTGACTACGGGCGCCGTCTGTACGGAGTTTGGACGTTCCCCCCGTGACCTGCGCGGGTTTTCTCCGAGATCTTCGGTTTCCTCCCACACTCCAAAGACGTACAGGTATGTAGGTTAATTGACTGGGTAATATGTAAAAAATTGTCCCTAGTGTGTGTAGGATAATGTTAATGCGCGGGGATCGCTGGGCGGCGCGGACTCGGTGGGCCGAAGGGCCTTTTTTCCACGCTGTATCTCTGAATCTAAATCTAAAATCTAAAAATCATTTTGTGAAATAAAAACCTTCTATTTGTACCAGCATCTGCAGTTATTTTCTTACATTCACTGTACCTCGGTACACGTGACAATAAACCGAATTGAACTGAACATGAGATGTTGGCTGACCCGCTGAGTTATTCCAGCACTTTGTGACTTTTTTTTGTGAATCAGCAAACTGCGGTTGCTTGTGCCTCCTACATTATCTAGCTTCGCCCATGACACCAAATCGGGTTCTGAGGCCAATTCTGCCGGCAGCCCAAATGAACCCGACCAACTGAGGGAATGGCACAAAAAGCAGCACGCGAGAGTCCGAGAGGCTTGAGTCGTGAATACTTTATGTGTAGGAAGGAACTGCAAATGCCGGTTTAACAAACAGTAGACCCAAAATGCTGGTGTAACTCAGCGGGACAGGCAGCATCTCCGGAGAGAAGGGACGGGTGACGTTTCGGGACGTTTTCTGGTCTGAAGATGATGTCTCGAGCCGAAAACGTCACCCATTCCTTCTCTCCAGAGATGTCGCCTGTCCCGCTGAGTTACTCCAGCGTTTTGTGTCTATCCTCATGAATACTTTATGTCGGCAACACACATGAAAAATTGAAGCTTGTGTGTGGTACTGAAGTATGATTAGTGGCCAAAAATAGGATCCGTGGTTGCAAAATGAAAAACATGTATTTTTGACGAAGGGGATGCTTTATTCATTTTCTGTCTTCGATGTTCAATGCAATTCTCTGGAACATTTCTCAGAACAGTATGGATATTATTTCTGAGGAAGAAAGAACCTGTAAGTTCAATAAACAGCTCAAGCCCTCTCCAGGAGTAGTCATCTTGACTGATTTCATTTGTAGAGGCTTTTCTTTTGCTTTTATATCAGCATGTGTCCTTAATTTCCAATCATGCTATTGTGGTAGATCTTCCCGCAGTCAGTAATTATGTTGACTTATTTGCTGAGGTATAACTCAGAAATGAAATGGTCCCACTTTTTAAATTTCAGTTCAGTTTTAGATTTCGGAGATACAGTGAGGAAACAGGCCCTTCGGCCCACCGAGTTCCCGCAAACTAGCGATCCCTGCACACTAACACTATCCTACACACACTAGGGACAATTTACAATTTTACCAAAACCAATTAACCTACAAACCTGTACGTCTTTGGAATGTGGGAGAAAAATGGAGCACCCGGAGAAAACCCACGCAGGTCACGGGGTGAACGTACAAACTCCGTACAGACAGCACCCGTAGTCAGGATCGAACCTGGGTCTCTGATGCCATAAGGCAGCAGCTCTATCGCTGCACCACCATGCCCCTAATTTTCTTATTTAATTTTGCCGTCCTTTTAACATAAACATAGCACAAAAAGTAAGGAAATTTGTGTTTGGTAGATTATTTCTTTGTTGTAACAATGCTTCTTGGCAATAAATCTTATACCGATGGAAAGCCTGTTTATTTCCCTTTTAAATGGTGCCACATTTGTAAGGAACATGCATTTGTGGGATGAGCAGCAGAGCTGAGTATATGGGTTGCGCCCATGAAAAATTTGCCAAATCTTCTCTGCCAATGCAAAGCAGCTTATTCTGCTGTTGCTATTGACTCTTGTTTTGAGCTTCTGGTACCCCCAGGTGCTGACAATCAGGTGCCTGATTGGCACCTGATTGGCAGCATCTGTGAGCATGGGCCCTGCTACAGTGGTCAGTAGGTGTCTGCTCCAAGAATCGGCATGCCACGTTTGACTGATCTGGATAGGGCCCGTGCGATAGGGCAACTTCAAGCTGGTGTTCCGCAAAACCAAGTTGCGGCATTATTTGGAGTGAGCCCTAGTACCATCTCCAAAGTGAAGGCCAAGTTCCATATAATAATAATAATAATAATAATAATAATACATTACATTTATATAGCGCTTTTCATATACTCAAAGATGCTTTACAGGGATTTGGAGAACATAGGGAAGTGAATAAATAGATAAATAAGTAAACGAACAGAGAAAGGAGACAGAGGGTGGGGTGACCTTCAGTGGTTGAAGGCAGTACTGAATAGGTGAGACTTCAGTGATGTTTTGAATGTGGTGAGTGTGGAGGAGTCTCTGACGGTTTGAGGTAGTGAGTTCCATAGGGAGGGAGCAGCGATGGAGAAAGCCCTGTCCCCCCCAGGATCTGAGTTTGGTCCGGATGTGGGGGGATAGGAGATTGGCAGCAGCAGAGCGGAGGGTGCAGGTGGGAGTGTGCCTGTGGAGGAGGTCGGTCAGGTAGGATGGGGCCAGGTTATGGACAGGCCGCGAAGTGGGCGTCCCAAGAAGACGACACCCGAAGAAGACCATTTCCTCACCCTGTCAGCACTTAGGAACCGTAGGCTGTCTTCTACAGATTTGCAGTCAAGATTTGCAGGACAATATGGCCGACGGCTCTCTGCCCAGACAATTCGGAACAGACTGCACGCAGCCGATCTCCGGTCTCATAGGGCTGCCAGGAGGCCTGCCATGACTGCCCTTCACCGTCAGGCCCATTTGCGCTGGTGTCGGCAACACGTGCACTGGAACCTGAACATGTGGAGGAATGTTATGTTCAGCGATGAGTCCAGATTCTGCCTACGGCAGTTGGATCATAGGGTCAAAGTGTGGAGAAGACGCGGAGAACGCTATGCTGATTGCTGCACCGATAGAGTAACATCTTTTGGTGGAGGCAGTGTGATGGTGTGGGGCGGCATCTCCCTCACTGGAAAAACAAGGCTTGTCATCATTGGAGGCAATCTCAATGCAGAGAGATATCGAGATGAGATTCTGCAACCAGTGGCAATCCCATATCTCCACAGTCTGGGACCGAACTCTATCCTCCATGATGACAATGCTCGCCCCCACAGAGCAGGGTTTCTCAGAGACTACCTCCAGAATTTGGGAGTGGAGAGGATGGAATGGCCTGCCAGCAGTCCTGACCTCAACCCCATTGAACACTTGTGGGATCAGCTTGGGCGTGCTGTTCGTGCCAGAGTGACCAACACAACCACGTTGGCTGACTTGCGACAAATGCTGGTTGAAGAATGGGATGCCATCCCACAACAGTGTGTGACCAGGCTGGTGACCAGCATGAGGAGGAGGTGCCAGGCTGTTGTGGCTGTGTATGGTTCTTCCACACGCTACTGAGGCTCCTGTTTATTAAATGAATAAATTGTTAAATTGCCAATATGTCTTGTTTCTTCAGACTTCAATCATCCAATCTACCAAACAACACCGAACAAGAGTCAATGGCAGAATAAGCTGTTTGGCATTGGCAGAGAAGATTTGGCAGATTTTTCATGGGCGCAACCCACATACTCAGCTCTGCTGCTCATCCCACAAATGCATGTTCCTTACAAATGTGGCACCATTTAAAAGGGAAATAAACAGGCTTTCCAACGGTATATGATTTATTGCCAAGAAGCATTGTTACAACAAAGAAATAATCTACCAAACACAAATTTCCTTACTTTTTGTGCTATGTTTTTTATATTGATTGGTAGATACTTCGGTGAAGAATTTCACAACAAAAATTTCACTTATAAAGTTGTATTAACCTGACCACATTCAAAAATTGTAATAAACTCGTTTCAGTTATAAACAAATAGAAATGTAATAATAATCAGTTGGTCAGGTTAATACATAGAAACGGAAGCAGGTGCAGGAGTAGGCCTTTCGGCCCTTCGAGCCGGCACTGCCATTCAATATGGTCATGGCTGATCATCTAAAACCAGTTCCCGTTCCTGCTTTTTCTCCATGTCCCTTGATTCCTTTAGCCCTAAGGGCTAAATATGACTCTCTCTTGAAAATCAACAGAGGAATAGATCGGGTGGTGGCACAGTTTCTTGTCCAGTATGGGGGAACCGAGAACCCGAGGACATAGGTTTAAGGTGAAGGGGACAGGATTCTATAGGAATCTGAGGGGTAACCTTTTCATACGAAGGACGGTGGGTGTATGGAACGAGCTGCTGGAGGCGATAGTTGAGGCTGGGACTCTTGCAACATTAAGGAAGCAATTAGACAGGTACATGGATAGGACAGGTTTAGAGGGATATGGACCAAATGCAGGCAAGTGGGAATAGTGCAGATGGGACATGTTGGTCGGTGTGGGCAAGTTAGGCCGTAGGACTGTTTCCACCACTCTATCTATGACTGTGACTCTATGACTCTATATAAGAAAATAACTGCAGATGCTGGTACAAATCGAAGGTATTTATTCACAAAATGCTGGAGTAACTCAGCAGGTCAGGCAGCATCTGAGGAGAGAAGGAATGGGTGACGTTTCGGGTCGAGACCCTTCTTCAGACTGATGTCAGGGGGGCGGGACAAAGGAAGGATATAGGTGGACAGGAAGATAGAGGGAGATCTGGGAAGGGGGAGGGGAAGAGAGGGACAGAGGAACTATCTAAAGTTGGAGAAGTCAATGTTCATACCACTGCCCAGGCAAAATATGAGGTGCTGTTCCTCCAATTTCCGGTGGGCCTCACGATGGCACTGGAGGAGGCCCATGACAGAAAGGTCAGACTGGGAATGGGAGGGGGAGTTGAAGTGCTCGGCCACCGAGAGATCAGTTTGGCCAACGCGGACCTATGACTCTATATTGTCATTTATCTTTGTTAAAAATGGGTCTCCAGGTTGCCATTTATTGTTGTCTTGCCTGGTTGTTATATAATTTAATGTACCAATTCTATTTCCAATCCTGGTGTTGGGTAAATCTTAACACTTGTAGGGTTTTGCATGATCACCTCAAAGTGGGAGGTTCAAAGGACTGAAGTAATTTCGTATCAGGGGTGTCTGATACCCTGAGTGAAAAATATAAAACTCCAAATTTGGTTTTGGTGTCAATTAAATTTAGTTTACATTTCGCAAGAAGATAAGAAAATAAGGGATACTTGTATGAAATATGTACAAGAACAAATTTCAGTGTACCTTGTTAGATGTTACAAAAAAAGCACCACAAGGTACCATTACCAGAAGATCAGAGCACTGTGGCCGAGTCAATTGATATTTTTAAGGCAGAGATGGATAGATTCTTGAATAGCATGGGTGTCAAAGGTTGTGAGGAGAAGGCAGGAGAAAGGGGTTCAGAGGGATCAGCCGTGATTGAATGGCGGAGTAGACTTGATGGGCCGAATGTCCGAATTCTGCTCCTATCACTCATGACCTTATAACCTAATGAGCAGGAGTGGGCCCACCTGGTCCTTCAAGGCTGCCCTGCATTTCAATACATCAAATGCTAGCCTCAATTCCTCTTCCCTGCCAGTTCCCCACCACCCTCAACTCTCCGCGCTTTCAAATATTTCTCTGTCCACCCAACCTCACAAGCTTAAACAGGCATAGACAGGGTAGACAGTCAGAACCTTTTTTTTGTAAGAGTGGGAATATCAAAGCCCAGAGGTTTAGTTTTAAGGTGGGCGAGGCAAGGTTTAAAGAAGATGTGCGGGGCAAGTTTTTTTACACAGAGGGTGGTGGGTGTCTGGACCAAGCTGCCAGGGGTGGTGGTGGAGGCAGATACCATAGTTGTGTTTAAGAGGCTTTTAGATTGGCACATAGAAATGCAGAGAATGCAAAAATGGAGGGAGATGACCACGTGCAGGCAGATAAGATTAGTTTATCTTGGTAGCATGTTCGGCACAGACATTGTGGGCTGAAGGGCCTGTTCCTGTACTGTACTGTTCTCTGTTCTATGTCTCCACATTACATCCATCTAACGATCTTGCCATCCTGGTTTACATTCCGATGAAGGTAGCGCGTTATGTGGATCCACTCAAACAGAACATAGAAACATTCAGAATAGACTCAGGTCAAGAAGATGAACTTGTCCTCCCCACCATCTCCACCACCATCACCGCCATCCTTTAGCTTTAGTTTAGTTTAAATTAGTTTAGAGATACAGCGTGGAAATAGGTCCTTTGGCCCTCTGAGACCGCACCGACCAGCAATCCCCACACGCTAACACTGTCCAACACACTCGGCATAATTTACAATTTTACTGAAGCCAATTAACCTACAAACCTGTACGCCTTTGGAGTGTGGGAGGAAACCGGATCACCCGGGAAAACCCACGCAAGCCACGGGGAGAACGTACAGTACATACTCCGTGCAGACAACACCTGTAGTCAGTATGGAACACGGGTCTCTGGCGCTGTAAGGCAGTAAATCTACCGCTGCGCCATTTTATAGCGTGCTGCCTCTTTTTAGCATTAAAACCTTACTGAGAGAACATCTGCAGTTATTTTCTTAATAGTTCCTCTGTCCCTCTCTTCCCCTCCCCCTTCCCAGTTCTCCCTCTATCTTCCTGTCTCCACCTACATCCTTCCTTTGTCCCGCCCCCCTGACATCAGTCTGAAGAAGGGTCTCGACCCGAAACGTCACCCATTCCTTCTCTCCTGAGATGCTGCCTGACCCGCTGAGTTACTCCAGCATTTTGTGAATAAATACCTCGATTTGTACCAGCATCTGCAGTTATTTTCTTACACTACTGGAAGATTAATATGCCTAAGCCTTTTCATGCAACTGTGCAGAGGAATATTTAGTTCACAAAGCCATATTCAAGAAGTTGTTTGCTTTCCCAAGTACCATGTCATTTAAAACTTTATTGAGTTGGTCGCAATAATAGAACAAAATAATAGTTGGTGCTGCCAAAATCCTTTTGTGTTCTCTATGCCACACAAAGACATTATTTTGTCTTTTGGCCGCAGCATTGCCAATCAAACAACATCTTGTTCAATGCGGCTTGGCAGAAGTAAGGTAGCGCAGCAGTAGAGCTTCTGCCTGACAATGCCAGAGACCTGGGGTTCGACCCTGACTACCTGAAGCATCACCTATCCATGTTCTCCAGAAATGCTGCCTGACCCGCTGAGTTACTCCAGCACTCTGTGAAACGTCACCTATCCATGTTCTCCAGAGATGCTGCCTGAGTCGCTGAGTTACTCCAGCACTCTGTGAAACGTCACCTATCCATGTTCTCCAGAGATGCTGCCTGACCCGCTGAGTTACTCTAGCACTCTGTGAAACGTCACCTATCCATGTTCTCCAGAGATGCTGCCTGACCCGCTGAGTTACTCCAGCACATTGTGTCTTTTTGATACTTTCCCATCGGGTTTCTCTTCCTGGACCAGCAGTGAAATTATACAAAACATAGCTCTTAGTATATGCAGGCCATCTCTGTTACTCATCTTGTGGGTTGATGCCAAAGATAGGCACAAAATGCTGGAGTAACTCAGCGGGTCAGACAACATCTCTGGAGAAAATGGATCGCTGACGTTTCGAGTCGAGACCCTTCAAGTTGACAGTTGAGTTGACAGTCTGAACTTATGAATTTTTAGCAAACCTTTGTCAGTATGTTCCTGAAACAGTTTAAACATAAATACTTGTAGAACCAACTGCAGTTACTTAACCAGATGATGTTAAAAAACAAAATCAATATGCACTCTGTATAAATGGGTGCATGCCTCGAACTGTAAACATCCATAGCCCTTTCAGAATTTCAATAAATTAATGGATCAATCAATATAATGTTGAAAAGTGAACAAGAAAACGTTGAAACTATTAATGCAAAAATACCGGCAATAATGGAAATCTAAAAAAAAACGGAAAGTGCAGGAAGCACAGAGATGATCGCTCAGTACGTGGAGAGAGAAACTGTAGGCAGCACGGTGGTGCAGCGATAGAGTTGATGCCTTACCCGGGTTCGATCCTGACAATGGGTGGTGTCTGTGTGGAGTTTGTACGTTCGTTCTCCCTGTAACAGCGTGGGTTTCCTCCAGGTTCTCTGGTTTATCAGAACAGTACAAATGGAATAAAGCAGGTTTTAAGGCGCAGAATGAGGAAGAAGGAACAAAACAGAAAATGGTCAACTGGGTGGAAGGAGGAAGCAATTAAATAATTATGTCAGGTCTTTTGATTTTCACATTGCTTCTTTAATTATTTATTCAGAACAATTTTTTACAAAACAATACTGATAAGGTGATCTAAGGACACATAAAATAAAGACGCAATAGCTTGATGTCAGGGGTTATGGGGCGAAGGCAGGATAATGGGGTTGAGAGGGAAAGGTAGATCAGCCATTAATGAATGGCGGAGTAGACTCGATGGGCCGAATGGCCTAATTCTGCCCCTAGAACCTATGAACTTATGAACTTGCTAAGCCATGATGTTTAAAACAAATGCGAAAAATATGCTTAATTATATGTGCAAGAGGTAAATAAAAGTTACAGAGAAACATAGAGAAATAGATGCAGGAGCAGGCCATTGGGCCTTCGAGCCAGCACCGCCATTCAATATGATCATGGCTGATTATCCAGAATCAGTACCCCGTTCCTGCTTTTTCCCCACATCCCTTGATTCCGTTAGCCCTTACAGCTAAATCTAACTCTCCCTTGAATACATCCAGTGAATTGGCTTCCCCTGCCTTCTGTGGCAGAGAATTCCACAGATTCACAACTCTCTGGCTGAAAACGTTTTTCCTCATCTCAGTCCCAAATGGCCTACCCCTTATTTTTACACTGTGACCCCCTGGTTCTGGACTCCCCCAATATCGGGAACATTTATCCTGCATCTAGCCTGTCCAATCCCTTAAGAATTTTATATGTTTCTATAAGATCCCCTCCCATTCCAGACTTCAAAGTGGACATTGTTTGTAAATTATTTCACCTGCACTTAGGCTGAGCTTGAACACTGTACGTGGGTAGTTGAACATCCGCCGATGGTGAACATGTTTGAGAGCACACGTGGACCTCCCTACAAAGCAGAGAGTAAGGTCTCAGCGGGGCGTGGCCTGTTGGTGGGAATCCGCCGAGCCGGTCCCTTCTCATCCCCAGCGGCCGGACGCACTAAGACCCGGTGGGCCACGGTCATTGGGGGGGAAGGGACCGAGCAAGCCCTGCCCTTCCCCAAAGACCAGAGACCGGGAGGGATGGAGCCGGCAACGCCGACGGAAGCGGCGGGCGAGGATCGAGACTGGTCAGAGAGGAGAGGGAACCGGGGTCTGGACTACCACGTCCTGCGAGGTTGGCTGTGAGAGACTCCCCCAGGCAAACCAAGTTAGACGGGCAAGGGCATGGGCGTCGGTTTGCAGGGCGATCCCAAGAAGGCGATGGCTGGAGGCCCCACAGCAGCCTGGGGCTCGCCTGGACAAGGCACCGCTCATAAGAACTAGAGCGCGGACTGGACTCTGATAATGGCGCCCAAACTTGGTGCATTTTTCCCTGCGGGCTCGGTGGACTACTTCTGTGCCCTTTGCTAACGGGGATGTGTATTTGCACAGGTTTCATTAAAGCACCAGTGAAAATTGAACATTTTCCAAAATTTTGTCCCAAATAATCATCAATGGAATAAAAAGCAACTGAATTTTACAAGTAAAATAGAGCATTCATCCTCTACCACAGAGCTAAGTATAAGGAGATGGATTTATAGACAAAAGTATTTACCACAACAGGAGAACAGATTGTGAGATTTAGTCAAATCTTTGTAGCCAGACCTGAATGGGATTTGGAGTATTAGCATACAAATATAAAACAGCTGCATGTAATATTCAACTAATGTAAATATAAGAAAACTATATTAGTGTTAGCATGCAAAAATTCCGGGCATACATCATCTTAATGACCTGCCAAAACTGATGAGACAACCCCTATTTTTTGAAAATGATCGGGTGGTGAAATTGATTTATGTTGGGAAAATGTTAAGGCATAAATTTAAGGAATAGAGGAAAAAAAGAAATGATAAAGCAGTAACCAAACTGTAGTATATGTTCAAAGATCAATGGCAAATAGTTATGAATCTTCCTCCTTTGAAACCTATACATAACATTATTGCGTATTTTCCAGTCAATACAAAATAAGGTACAAACTGTGTGAAGTAGACTTTGCATTTCAATATCCCCCTGCATATCGTTTCAAATTAAAACAATTTGAAATGACAAGTGCCTTCTTATATGCGTTAATGGATGTGGAAAACTGTATTCCATGGTGATTCCCACATTTTTTAAACACAGTTTTCCTTATTCAAATTAAACTTGCTCACACTGCAACAATGAACAAGAGTTCGTTGGGGGTTTTCAGGCTAATTGGTTTCACATGATCCAAATTACATCCTGAAGTTTGCTGTATTTTTAAAACAGGGTTACAAATGGCTCGATGTGTGTCGTCCAATATATATCATCATTGCAATCATTTCAGAGGAATCACTTTGCATATACACTCAACCCCAGCTCGACCCATCCATATTAACAATGACACCTTTCTGCAGCTTGATAAATTCATCTTCATTTTCTGACTGGGGTTATCTCGCATCAACGTGCCATATTTCCAAAACAAAAAAAAGAGACCAATGCTGCCATTGGAGACACTGTTGCCTTCAGGTTCGGCTTCTACGAGACGGCCAGCGGACATTTGAGGGGTGCTACATATCAATAACGTGCAATCTGAAATGAACCACACAAAGGTTTCATTATAAAAGGAAATTGCTAACTCGCTTCGGCAAATCACCCAAATGCTTTCATGTTTTTATTTATTTTCAAGGAGATTAAGCGTACAACCGCGTTGTGTAATTTCACAAGGAAAGGGGAACATTTACGCTGGAAAACACTATATTGTACGGGGCAGGGTGAAGATGTTGGATCGGAGATGAAATGGTAAGTTATTGCACATGGGGAGGCATTTTGCGTTTACCTTGTTCTGACACAATTTCATAGATCAAAAGCTATATTGGCTTATGAGCTAACACACAGAGAGAGAGATAAAATGTAGCTGATTCTTGGGAAAAAAAATAATAATCGCTTCTGCCTTGTTACTCAGAGATTGAATATGGGTCAACAGATGCATTTTGAATGTGTACCACTTCTTAAATGATTTAGCACTCTGATCTCGAGGCACAGAAAGTAATTTCATACGTCAGTGGTATCCAGTCCCTGGATTCTTGTGCAATTTTCACTCCATGTTACATTGTCATCATCGTTCGAAGAGGTCAACCATTATCCCCTTTGAAAAAAAAAATCACCTGATATATTACTGTAATATAAAAATAAATCTCGGATTATATTTTGATACCAGACCAACTATTCATCCTTACATGTACTAACACAAAACACCTGCCTGGTTTTTCAAATATTATCCTGTCATTAATCTTACTCGGTACATAACAAATTTAGCCAGATGGTTAAAAAAATTTTTAAATCAAAAATCTTTGCACAAGATCAAGATATTATTCAAAAATAGCCAATGTTATATGTTGGAGTGCTTCTGTACTTAGAGAAAAACATAAACTGATTCCTATGGGGTTAATCTTTGTGTCGTGAGATATTTGGGACACAATTGATATCTGGAAAATGATAAAGTGTTATTAAATATGTCAACTCTTAATTGTTACAATGTAATTCCAAACGATTAATGATCCCAGCACATTATTGTTCAATAAAGATTGATACCAAGATGTTGAACGATGAGTTGTCATGCAAGATGCAGAAGGATAAGAACTGAATATCTGCACATGGTAAACCATGATCATCGAAAACCCTTCTTCCATAGACTAGATTCATAGAGTCATACAGCGTGGAAATAGGTCCTTCGACCCAATTGCCCACACCAACCAACACACCCCATCTACTCCAGTCCCATCAACCCGCGTTCGGTCTGTATCCGTCTAAATCTTTCCCATCCATGCACCTGCCCAAATGTGTAGGAAGGAACTGCAGAAGTTGGTTAGGCACTGAAGATAGACACATTATGTTGGAGTAACTCAGCAGGACAGGCAGCGTCTCTGGAGAGAAGGGACGGGTGATGTTTTGGGTCCAGACCCTTCTTCAGACTGAGAGTTAGGGGGAGAGGGAAACAAGAGGTATGAAAAGGTACAGAACAAATCAGAGTCGGCACCGATGGCCAGGGAGCCCACAATGGTCCATTGCTGGCTGTGGTGGAGGTGATAACAAAGGCCTATGAACAGTGAAACTAGCAGGACTCCTAGGGCTGGGAAGGAATGGAGAGAGAGAGAGGGAATGTAAGGGTTACTTGAAATTAGAGAAATCAGTTTACAACCCAGAACCCAGAAGAAGGGTCTGGACCCAAAACATCACCCATTCCTTCTCTCCAGAGATGCTGCCTATCCCGTTGAGTTACTCCAATATTTTGTGTCTACCTGTCCAAATGTCTTTTTAAATGTTGCGGTAGTACCTGCCTCAGCCGCCTCCTCTGGCAGCTCGTTCCGTGTACCTATCCCCCTTTGTGTAAAAACCTTGCTCCTCTTGGTTCCCGCCTGGCCCAATTCACACAATTTCCATTCATCCTCGAGCTCATTAAGCAAAAATCTTGACATTAAAATTCTCCATCCTATTTCCAATTTCTCATGGCCACCAACGTCTCCGTATTTATATTCTCCTCCAACCCTGACACTTTCTAAGATTTCTTAATTCTACATTTCTTGCGCCTTGATCACTCTGAAGATTGGGTTAACCTATAATGAGCTTTTGAAGGCACTGTACTCACTGGAGTTCAGGAGGATTAGGGGGGGTCTTCATTGAAAGTTACCAAATAGTGAGTCAGGGGAAAGGGAAATGAGAGATACAGACGATGATGTAGAGAGGTATATAGAACAAATGAATGAAAGACAAGCAAAGAAAAAATAACGATGATAAAGGATATAGGCCATTGTCAGTTGTGGGCTAGGTGAAAATGAGTTACAGACAATGAGACTCAACATGAATACAATCATGTTGGTTAGGTCGTGATTTGTCGGACAGTGGGCCAAAATCCCCTCTGGTGGCGCTTAATGATCTCCCCCTGGAGATTCCTTTTCACCATATACTGCCAATTTAGTCTGGCCCACGGTCTCATCACCCTTGTCCAAATCTATTCGCCTTTTCACTTGCCCTTCTGTCGATTTTTAGGAGTCAGTCAGGTTCCACCCTAAGTTTGAGTTTATGCTAGGTTCAGGCCATTGGGTTCTTTCGTCTGTAACGCTTTGGTCCATAGCCTCTCTGTCCTCTTCCTACGCCCGGTTGACCAATTTATGTTTGTTTCCAGACCCATGATCTCAAGGGACTGGACCCCATGATTAGGGTTAGGGTTAGGGTTAGGGTACATGAATACAATCAAGCTGAACACAAGTACAACAGAACTGTTCAACAGGCTGACAACAGAGGGGGAGGAAGTTGGTATTCGGTGACATGATACAACCTACTGCAGCATATTCGAAAGCAGAGAAAAGGTGACGCTTAGTGTAGGAATGAACTGCAGATGATGGATTCAACAGAAGATAGACACAAAATGCTGGAGTAACTCAGCGGGTCAGGCAGCATCTGTAGCAAAAACGAATAGGTGCTGTTTCAGGTTGTGAACCTTCTTCAGTGTTTAGTTTAGTTTAGTTTAGTTTAGTTTAAAAATACAGCATGGAAACAGGCCTTTCAACCCACCGAGTCCATGCCGATCATCTATTACCATTCAAACTAGTTCTATGTTATCCCACCTTTTCATCCATTCCCGACACACTGGGGGTAATTTACAGAAACCAATTAATCTACAGACCCACGCCTCTTTTGGATGTGAGAGGAAATCGGAGCACCTGGAGGAAACCCACACCATCGCAGGGAGAATGTGTAGACTCCACACACAGGCATCGGCACCTGAGGTCAGGATCGAACCTGGGTCTCTGATGCTATAAAATGGCGCAGCGGTAGATTTACTGCCAGAGACCCGGGTTCAATCTTGCCTACAGGTGCTTGGCTGTACGGAGTTTGTACGTTCTCCCCGTGACCTGCGTGCGTTTTCCCTCGGATCTCTGTTTTTCCCCCACACCAAGGTGTACAGACTTTAGGTTAATTGGCTTAGTATGAATGTAAAATTGTCCCTAGTGTGTATAGGATAGTGTTAATGTGTGGGGATAGCTGGTCAGCGCGGACTCGGTGGGCCAAAGGGCTTGTTTCTGCTCTGTATCCAAATAGATTTCCACCTGCCATTCCTTTGCTGGTTTTCCCAGTTGATTTAGAACCTGTTGTCATCTTGTAATCCTCTTCGCTGTCCACTCTCGATGCTAATTTTGACGGCATGTAGAAACTTACCCTTCATGTTGTCCCCATTCTCATCCAAAGCATTAACGTATGTGAGAAGGGGCGGGGGACCCAGCGTGGAACCATGGGCACACCACTAGTCACAAGTCTCCAATGTGAAAATCAGCCCACCCATACCACCCTCCAACTTCTGCCTCTCAGCCAATTTTGTATCCAGCGTGGCTTAGGAACAGCTCCATCCAAGACCGCAAGAAATTGCAGAGAATTGTGCACATCGCCCAGACCGTCACACGAAACATTGACTCCGAGCCCTGGCAACATTCTCATAAATCTTCGCTGCACTCCTCCCAGCTCAACAACAGCTTTCCTATAACATGGTTACCAAAACTAAATGCCATACTCAAAATGTGGCCTCACTAATGGCCAAGTGCATTTAACTGTAAAATGACTGACCAACTTCATAAGTGTAAGAAAATAGCTGCAGATGCTGGTACAAATTGAAGGTATTTATTCACAAAATGCTGGAGTAATTCAGCAGGTCAGGCAGCATCTCAGGCAACCTACAAACCTGTACGTCGACCCGAAACGTCACCCATTCCTTCTCTCCTGAGATGCTGCCTGCCCCACTGAGTTACTCCTGCATTTTGTGAATAAATCCCAACTTCACAATGCACTGACTGATGACACCCCTCTCAGTCTTTCCTGTCCATGCCCCTGCCCAAGTGTCTTTTAAATGCTGTTATCGTAGCTGCCTTAACTACCTCCTAATGGCACCTTGTTCCACATACTCATCATCCTCTGCTTGGGTTTCCCCTCAGATTCCTATTAAATCTTGTCCCTCACACCTTGAACCTAGGTCCTGTTGTTTTTGATTCCCTTACCCTCCCTTACAAGATTGTGCATTCACCTACACACCCCCTTCGTGGTTTCATACACCTCTATAAGATCACCCCTCAGCCTCCTGCGCTCCAAGGAATAAAGGTCTCTTTGCAATGCCAATTTGTCTTCATTTTCTGCAGTCCGGAAAGTCTCCTTCTGCACTGAACTTGAAAATCTCCGCCGGTATTTATTAAGCAATAAGCAGCCAGCAGATGGTGCAAGATACGCAGAATTCACAATGTAGAAACAAGGAACTGCAGATGCTGGTTAATACACAAATGACTTGCGCCACAGTCGACCTTCTGTTGGTTCGGACCAGACGGGATAGCCTTCGTTGCCCTCACGCATCGATGAGCCTTGGGCGCCCAACACCCTGTCTGTCGCCGGTTTGTGGTTTGTCCCTCCTCGGACCACTGTCGGTAGGTACTCACCACTGCTGACCGGGAGCACCCCACAAGCCTTGCCGTTTCAGAGATGCTCTGACCCAGTCGTCTGGCCATAACAATTTGGCCCTTGTCAAAGTCGCTCAGGTCTTTACTCCTGCCATTTCTCCTGCATCCAACACATCAACTTCAAGAACTGACTGTTCGCTTGCCGCCTAATATGTCCCACCCCTTGACAGGTGCCATTGTAACAAGATAACAAATGGACACAAAGTACTGGACTAACTCAGCAGGACAGACAGCATCTCTGGAGAACATGAACAGGTAATGTTTCGGGTCAAGTGAACTACAGGTGTCGCTGCCTCAATAAGGCAGCCGGCATCTTCAGAGACCCACACCACCCTGGCCACACTCTCCTTTCATTCCAGGGAGAAGATATCAGAGCCTAAAAACTGTAACGTCCAGTTTCAGAAACAGCTTCTTCCCTGCAGACATCAGGTTATTAAACACTACAACCTCCAAATAAACTAGACTTGGGGACATTGGTTTTGTCTTGCTATACTCTGATTGTTTATTTTTTACGTGTATGTTGGTATCTGCATATGCACACACACACATGCATATATATATATATATATACACAAAATGCTGGAGTAACTCAGCAGGTCAGGCAGCATCTCAGGAGAGAAGGAATGGGTGACGTTTCGGGTCGAGACCCTTCTTCAGTCTGAATTGAAGAAGGGTCTCGACCCAAAACGTCACCCATTCCTTCTCTCCTGAGATGCTGCCTGACCTGCTGAGTTACTCCAGCATTTTGTGAATAAATACCTTTGATTTGTACCAGCATCTGCAGTTATTTTCTTACACTACCATATATTTTCGGTTTCCGATGGGTTTCTCGGAAGGTAACGCCATCGTAAGCAGAGGAGAGCCTGTGTGCATGTGTAGGTGTTTCTGTAAATAAGGGCACCAACTTGTGACGTGGGTGGCCAAATATGAAAGTTATTAAATCATAACGAAACACCGCAGCATTAGAAACGGGCCGACCTATGATCCTCTTGAGACAATTTGTAATTAAAATCGACCAAAATTTGACCAAAATGTAATACTTTCAAAATTTGGGGAAAAAAAACAAACAAAAAAAAAAAAGTTTATAAGACATACACCGATCAGCCAAAACATTATGACCTGATGAACAAAAACATTATGACCGCCTGCCTAATATGCTGTTGGTCCTCCGTGTGCAGCCCCATACGCAGCAGGGTGCGATGCACTGTGTATTGTGACACATTCCTCCCATGACCATCTTTAAAATCTTATGTGACTTGTGCCACAGTCGACCTTCTGTCGGTTCGGACCAGACGGGATAGCCTTCGTTGCCCTCACGCATCGATGAGCCTTGGGCGCCCAACACCCTGTCTGTCGCTGGTTTGTGGTTTATCCCTCCTCGGACCAAGGTCGGTAGGTACTCACCACTGCTGACCGGGAGCACCCCACAAGCCTCGCCGTTTCAGAGATGCTCTGACCCAGTCGTCTGGCCATAACAATTTGACCGGTGTCAAAGTCGCTCAGGTCTTTACTCCTGCCCATTTCTCCTGCATCCAACACGTCAACTTCAAGAACTGACTGTTCACTTGCTGCCTAATATGTCCCACCCCTTGACAGGTGCCATTGTAACAAGATAATCAATGTTATTCACTTCGCCTGTCAGTGGACATAATGTTTTGGCTGATCGGTGTATAACACATAGGGGACACTGTCTCTTATACTGATTTCGAAGCTCCCTTACAAAATGTCAGCAGGTAACCCAACACGAGGCCCGTAGTTCACACGAGGGTCATTATAATCGCGTTGTTTGAATTGTTTTTTAAGTCACGACGAGTGCAAAAAAACAGTTATAACATAGAAGCTATAGCATATATAGCATATAGCTATAGAAGTAGGTTAATTCCCGGAATGGCGGGACTGTCATATGTTGAAAGACTGGAGCGACTAGGCTTGTATACACTGGAATTTAGAAGGATGAGAGGGGATCTTATCGAAACGTATAAGATTATTAAGGGGTTGGACACGTTAGAGGCAGGAAACATGTTCCCAATGTTGGGGGAGTCCAGAACCAGGGGCCACAGTTTAAGAATAAGGGGTAGGCCATTTAGAACTGAGATGAGGAAAAACTTTTTCAGTCAGAGAGTTGTGAATCTGTGGAATTCTCTGCCTCAGAAGGCAGTGGAGACCAATTCTCTGAATGCATTCAAGAGAGAGCTGGATAGAGCTCTTAAGGATAGTGGAGTCAGGGGGTATGGGGAGAAGGCAGGAACGGGGTACTGATTGAGAATGATCAGCCATGATCACATTGAATGGCGGTGCTGGCTCGAAGGGCCGAATGGCCTCCTCCTGCACCTATTGTCTATTGACGACATCAGACAACGGCAGGGGTGACAGAATGTGACATCGATAACATAGGTGAGCAAACTAGATTTTTATTTCATGGTTTTAAGTTCTATTCATTATTAAGTATTTCAATAGAATGCTTAATCACAAAATATAAACAATAAAAAAGAAACAATAAATATAAAAACGGTTACTCTGCTTTTAATTCACACATTGCACACGTGACCAAATGGACATTACTACTCACGTTGTGCTGCAGAAACTTGAGGCATCAGAAAACCATCTAATCGGATGATAAATCATAAAAATCAAGCATAATCAGAATTTTGCTTATATACAGTTATTTAATTGCAAAATTAATGTAATCTTTCTGGTATAAATTAGCCTAAGCATTTGATGAAATCCTGCTTGAAAAATGTCACCAATAAAAGGCAAGAAAACACAGGGACATATCTGATATTTTATTTTGCAAAAACAGGTTTATTTATTTTTCCTTCATCTCATTATTTTGGCTACACACCATGATCTACACTACTTAGAATACAGGATATGAAACAATGGGAATATTACACAAAAAACAGGAAAATAACCTGGAAGATTGGAGACCTTAAGTTTCACTACTGAGTGCTGTATTTACAGAAACACTGGTATATATAATGTGTGTGTGTGTGTGTGTGTTTTTGTGTGTGTGTGTGTGTGTGTGTGCGCGTGTGTGTACGTGTGGACATATGTGTATATGTATACATATACACTATGGTTGCCAACTGTCCCGTATTTGCTGGGACATCCCGTAATTTGGCCTAAATTGGTTTGTCCCATATGGGACCGCCCTTGTCCCATATTAGGCCCAGGGGGCGCTGTAGGCCCGGACAGTGTAGGCCCGGATAGTGTAAGTCCGGACAGTGTAGGTCCGGACAGTGTTGGTCTGGACAGTGTAGGTCCGGACAGTGTAGGTCCGGACAGTGTAGGTCCGGACAGTGTAGGTCGGCCAGTGTAGGTCCAGAGGCCTGGGCGCCGTCTAACGGAGGTTGCGTAGCAACCCGTCTCCGGCCCGGGCGGCCGCCATTGGTAGAGCAGGAGCACATGGCCGCTGGCTGGGTGAGGTCACGTGGGGCGTGGGGCGGTGACGTCACCTTGTCCCTTATTTGGGAGTGAGATGGTTGGCAACCCCTAATATACACACAAAACTTTTTTTTTCTCATTTATTATATTGTTTACAGAGTACCATGTTTACATATTCTGTTGTGCTGCTGCAAGAAAGAATTTCATTGTACTATCTGGGACGTACGGCAATAACACACTCTTGACTCTTGACTCTTCCTCAGGCTCCTCATAAAAGTCTAGAGAGGGTAGAAGACCATCAGGAGGGATCCAAGAGGAGGGGGAATGTTGGAGACAGGACAAAGGGATTTGTGGCCTTAGAATTCATAATAGGTTCCTCTCAAAAGGTTCAAACAGATTGGGAGCTGCTCCAAGAGGCCGAGCGCGTGGATTGGACGCGGCTTCCAGTGGCACAGAGTGGTGGAGCAGCGGTGGAGGACACCAGCAACATCACCAGGCCAGGCCAGGCCAGGCCAGGCCGACCCCTGCCACCCTGACCCAGTGCCGTTGCCAGGATAACGGGCCTTTACACGGGTCACACGGGCCCTGATCCTCCTCTGCTGCCGCCATTTTGGAACACTTCCCAGATCTCATCTTTAGGTTGGATGTGAAACTAAGGGGAAGGAACTGCAGATTCTGGTTTCAATCAATAGTCAATAGTCAATAGTCATTTATTTGTCACATACACATAAATGTGTGGTGAAATGAAAAATTACCCGCAGTTCAACAATAAGACCAATAAGAATAATCTATAAAAATGCAATAACACATACAATCATAAACTAACACCAAAAAAAAGAAACATCCATCACAGTGAGTCTCCTCCAGTCCCCTCCTCACTCTGATGGAAGGCCAGATTGTCTTTTTCACTTCCCCTGCCGTCTTCTCCTGCGGTCAGGCGATTCCACTGAATCTCGACACAAAATGCTGGAGTAACTCAGCGGGAGCATGCAGGTACAGCAGGCAGTGAAGAAAGCCAATGGAATGCTGTCCTTCGTAACAAGAGGAGTTGAGTATAGGAGCAAAGAGGTCCTTCTACAGTTGTACCGGGCCCTGGTGAGACCGCACCTGGAGTACTGTGTGCAGTTTTGGTCTCCAAATTTGAGGAAGGATATTCTTGCTATTGAGGGTGTGCAGCGTAGGTTCACTAGGTTAATTCCCGGAATGGCGGTACTGTCGTATGTTGAAAGGCTGGAGCAATTAGGCTTGTACACACTGGAATTTAGAAGGATGAGGGGGGATCTTATTGAAACATATAAGATAATTAGGGGATTGGACACATTAGAGGCAGGAAACATGTTCCCAATGTTGGGGGAGTCCAGAACAAGGGGCCACAGTTTAAGAATAAGGGGTAGGCCATTTAGAACGGAGATGAGGAAGAACTTTTTCAGTCAGAGAGTGGTGAAGGTGTGGAATTCTCTGCCTCAGAAGGCAGTGGAGGCCAGTTCGTTGGATGCTTTCAAGAGAGAGCTGGATAGAGCTCTTAAGGATAGCGGAGTGAGGGGGTATGGGGAGAAGGCAGGAACGGGGTACTGATTGAGAGTGATCAGCCATGATCGCTTTGAATGGCGGTGCTGGCTCGAAGGGCTGAATGGCCTACTCCTGCACCTATTGTCTATTGTCTATTGTCTATTGTCTATTGTCTATTGTCTATTGTCTATTGGGACAGGCAGCATCTCTGGAGAGAAGGAATAGGTGACGTTCCAGGTCAAGACAGAAGAAGGGTCTCGTCCCCAAAACGTCACCCATCCCTTCTCTCCAGAGATGCTGCCTGTCCCACTGAGTCACTCCAGCATTGTGTTTCTACAAGAGGAAGGGTCCTGGACTTTAAACATTGGCCGCGCTTCCCTTTCCTCAGATGCGGGCCAAACGTCTGTGTGCGTTCTCCGCGTCTGCTCTCTCTGCCCACCCTCATTTCACCCTCTCCTGACCCCCTCTCATCGTCAGTAATGATGGTGGTGTTAGTCTGGGCGCAGCGTTCTGATATGCGGTGGGTATGGGCACGCCTTCAACACCAGACATGATGTCTGGTGACTCAGTGGAGGAACTGAGCCCTGGGGGGGAGAATAGCATCAGACAACTGAACTAAAGACTAGTTGGTGAAAAGGGAAGCTTCAGCCTTGGCAGTGGATACATCAGACTATATATATTGAACACTTCAGAGTGGCACGGGGGGCCGCTGTAGAGGAGAACAAAGGAGGAGCAGGCGTGCTTTGTAACTTTGTCAGTGCCGTAGGTGGCCGCTGTTAGTGTACCTTGGTTGTGCAAACAAAGAATTTCACTGTGCCATGTCACATGTGACAATAAAGCATTCCATTCCATTTTCCAAGACAGCGTAGTGTAGACGGAGGCAATGGTGGGGAATATGCTTTCTGAGGGGCATCTGTAGACAGGGAAGCTGATCTATAGATCGTCGCAGCCACCTCCATGTCCCGGAGAGAGAGATTTATAAACGTATATCCATTATGACAAGGCACGGTGCAGACTTTTAGACTTCGGAGATGCAGCGCGGAAACAGACAACTGAACTAAAGGGCGGCACGGTGGCGCAGCGGTAGAGTTGCCGCCTTACAGCGAATGCAGCACCGGAGACTCAGGTTCGATCCTGACTACGGGCGTCATCTGTACGTAGTTTGTACGTTCTCCCCGTGACCTACGTGGGTTTTCTCCGAGATCTTCGGTTTCCTCCCACACTCCAAAGACATACAGGTATGTAGGTTAATTGGCTGGGCAAATGTAAAAATTGTCCCTAGTGTGTGTAGGATAGTGTTAGTGTGCGGGGATTGCTGGGCGGCGCGGACCCAGTGGGCCGAAGGGCCTGTTTCCGCACTGTATCTCTAAATCTAAAAAAAATCTAAAACAGGCCCTTCGGCCCACTGAGTCGTCGCCGCCCAGCAATCACCACGTGTACCAACACAAACGGGGGACAATTTACACTTTACACAAGGCAATTAACCTAGAAGCCAGTACGTCTGAAGTGTGGGAGGAAACCGGAGCACCCGGAGAAAACCCACATATTCACAGGGACAAGGAACAATTAGGAACAAGGAACAAGGGACACACTAGAAACAATTCACAATTTTTACCAAAGCCAATTAACCTACAAACCTGCACGCCTTTGGAGTGTGGAAGGAAACCGGAGCACCAGGAAGAAACCCACGTGGTCACAGGGAGAACGTACAAACTCCGTACAGACAGGTACAAAGATAGTGTTAGTGTATGGGGTGAACGCTGGTCGGAGCGGACTCGGTGGGCCGAAGGGACAGTTTCCACACTGTACCTCTAAAGTCTAAAGTGTTAATCCAGTGCTCCTGCCCTGCCTTTCAGTGCACACATATACTGCACAAATAAACCTGTGGAATTTAAGAGGAATCTTTTTGCCGTTAATTTTTCACGACAATTAAAACTCAAAGATAAGTTAATTGAACAGGCCCCTGAGAACCTTTTTGTTTTGTTAGACAACGAGGAAAGCAAATTTGTGATCCTACTCAGCCAGAGGCTAAACTACTAGCAAACAAATTTCACACGAGATCCCCCACGTAATAATATACATGCGAGCCTTGCAGAAAGATGTAACACCCTCAGGGAAAAGACCATCCAGCTAAGTAAAATATTTAATCACCATAATGTACATCTTTTGAACCATAATGAACCAAAAAAACTACTCAATAAGCACCAGCAGCATTACTTTACCCACTGTGTAATTCTTTTTCGTATGTTTAAAATTTTAATTATATTCCGCATCGAATGTAGTTGTTCTGCGGATGGATTATAAAATTAAATATTTGACTAATGATTGTGCTACTCGCGAAGTAGAGTTATCTAGCTCTAAGAAAGATTCTATTAGCATTACTTGTAAGGATGCTTTGTGTAATTTTAGTTCATTTTTAACTGCTGAATCTAAACCACCAGTGGTCAAATCCTAAGTAAATTTGCCATGTTTTAATTAGCTGTGTCCTGGAGGCAGATGTAATGTAATATTGTCACTGGTGTATGTAATTAGAAAGGAAGTTTCTATTATGCAATCGGGTTTTATCATTTTAAAAAGTCCCTGTGCATCAAGAGTCAAGAGTGTTTTATTGTCGTGTGTCCCAGATAGAACAATGACATTCTTACTTGCAGCAGCACAACAGAACATGTTAACATAGTGCACTGTAAACAATACAATAAACGAGAAAAGAAGTACAGAGTGTATATTTACACATGCTCATATATACACATGTACATATATATATATATATATAAAATATTATATTATATATATATGTGTGGGTTTGTGTGTGTGTGTGTATATATATATATATATATATATATATATATATATATATATATATCCACATATATATATCCACATATATATATATCCACATATATATATCCATATATATATATATCTATACATGTGTGTGTGTATAGATATATATACATGTGTGTATGTATAGATATATATACGTGTGTGTGTGTGTGTATAGATATATAGATATATATATACACATGTATATATATATATACACATGTATATATATATATACACACACATGTATATATATCTATACACACACGCGTGTATATATATATATAAGATAGACACAAATAACTGGAGTAACTCAGTGGGTCAGACACCATCTCTGGAGAAAAGGAACAGGCGACGTTTCGGGTTGAGACCCTTCTTTAGACAGAGTCAGGGGAAAGGGAAACAAGAGATATAGACGGTGATGTAGAGAAGCAGAGAGCAAAAGAATAACGATGATAAAGGAACTAGGCCATTGGTACCTGTCTGCTGGATGAAAACGAGTTACAGACAATGAGAGTGAACAAGACAACATTGAAGCTGGGCACACAAGCACACATGCACACATATACACATACATATGCATAAAAAACAGACAAACAATAATAGCTGAATCATAACAATAATAGTCTATGTAGTTCAGAGCTTATTTAGTTTAGTTTATTATTGTCACGTGTACCGAGGTACAGTGAAAAGCTTTTGTTGTGTGCTAACCAGTCAGCGGAAAGACAACACATGATTACAATTGAGGTTGGTACAATTGGAGGTTGTAGTGTTTAGTAGCTGAATGGCTGCAGGGAAGAAGCTGTTCCTGAACCTGGACGTTACAGTTTTCAGGCTCCTGTGCCTTCTTCCCGATGGCAGGGGTGAGATGAGAGCGTGGCCAGGGTGGTGTGGGTCTCTGATGATGCTGGCTGCCTGTTTGAGGCAGCAACTCCTGTAAATCCCTTCGATGGTGGGGAGGTCGGAACCCATGATGGACCGGGCAGTGTTCACAACTGTTTGCCGTCTTCTTCGTTCCTGGGCGTTCAAGTTGCCGAACCCAGATTTTAGGTGACAGAGGGACTGCAGGGGTTTGGCGTCTCATTCTACAAAGTTGACCACAACGTAAGGATTTCGACCCAAGCTCTGGCAAGCAGCCACATCCAGAGGTTGCTGTTAACAATTCATTCTAAATCCGCAGGATCTAGCACAACTTTTCATAGTGTGCTGGGATAGCTCAATAGACAATAGACAATAGACAATAGGTGCAGGAGTAGGCCATTCGGCCCTTCGAGCCAGCACTGCCATTCAATGTGATCATGGCTGATCATTCTCAATCAGTACCCCGTTCCTGCCTTCCCCCCATACTCCCTGACTCCGCTATCCTTAAGAGCTCTATCTAGTTCTCTCTTGAATGCATTCAGAGAATTGGCCTCCACTGCCTTCTGAGGCAGAGAATTCCACAGATTCACAACTCTCTGACTGAAAAAGTTTTTCCTCATCTCCGTTCTAAATGGCCTACCCCTTATTCTTAAACTGTGGCCCCTGGTTCTGGTCTCCCCCAACATTGGGAACATGTTTCCTACCTCTAACGTGTCCAACCCGTTAATAATCTTATACGTTTCGATAAGATCTCCTCTCATCCTTCTAAATTCCAGTGTATACAAGCCTAGTCGCTACAGTCTTTCAACATACGACAGTCCCGCCATTCCGGGAATTAACCTAGTAAACCTACGCTGCATGCCCTCAATAGCAAGAATAGCAAGCTCAGCAGGTCATTGAGTCCTACGGCATGGATGGAAGCCCCTCAGCCCAACATCCCCATGCCAACCAACCTGCCCGATCTACACTAGTACCCCCTGCCCGCATTTGGCCCATACCCTGCTAAACCTTGTCTACCCATCTACCTGTCCAGATGTAGTTATAGTACCCTAGCTCCTCTGGCAGCTCATTCCATATACCCCCCGCCCTCCGTGTGAAAAAGTTGCCCCTCAGATAGTTGATCAATAGATCCATGTTCTCCTCAGATGCTGCTTGACCCGTTGAGTTGCTCCAGCACTTTGTGCCTTTTAAAAAAAATAAGCCAGCATCTGCAGTTCCTTGTTTCTACATATTATGTTCTGTCTGCTATGTCCTCATCCATTTACCCAGCCCCTCTATATCATCCTGGAATAAAAACACCCTTGATACATCCTACCAACAATTGCATCCAGAGGGACGTTAGTTTAGTTTGGTTTAGTCTAGAGATACAACGTGGAAACAGGCCCTTTGTCCACTGAGTCCACACCGACCACTGACCACCCATACACCATTTCTATCTTAGACACTACGGACAATTTACTGAAGCCAAATAACCTACAAACCTGTACAAAGCTTCGTATCAAAATCCACTATTTCACTAATTTAGTTTGAAGGACAACCATTAATTAACGCAATTAATTTTGCACAAAATTGGATACATTTCTAATTTACTGGGTGCATTTTAGTACAGATCAGAATTAGTGTGTGAGACTCAAAATGGGATTAGGTAGAAATAAAGAACTGCCTACGCTGGTTAATAAACGATAGGATACATGGCTCAGCAGGTCAGGCAGTATCTCTGGAGAACATGGATGAGTGACGTTCCGGATCGAGTCCCTTCTTCTTCCACCCAAAACAATGTCACCTACCCACGTTCTCCAGAGATGCTGACTGACCCGCTGAGTTACTCCAACACTCTGTGAAACGTCACCTCCCCACGTTCTCCAGAGATGCTGCCTGACCCGCTGAGTTACTCCAGCACTCTGTGAAACGTCACCTACCCACGTTCTCCAGCGATGCTGCCTGACCCGCTGAGTTACTCCAGCAGAGACGAAATGTGTAAGAAGGAACTGCAGATGCCGGTTTAAACCAAAGAAAGACACAAAGAGCTGGAGTAAGTCGGCGGGTTAGACAGCATCTCTGGGGAAAAGGAATAGGTGACATTTCGGGTCAAGGTCTCGATCCGAAACATCAACTATTCCTATCTCTGAAAAAAAAACAGTAGACAATTTATAAAGACAGTGCCAAACCACAGAATGTTTAATCCCAAACAAAACATAGCCCTAGTATATGCAGGCCATCTCTGTTACTCATCTTGTGGGTTGTTGCCAAAGATAGGCACAAAATGCTGGAGTAACTCAGCGGGTCAGACAGCATCTCTAGAGGAAAGGAATAGGAGATGTTTCGAGACGAGGCCTTTCTTCAGACTTCAAGACCGGTCTGAAGAAGGGTCTCGGCCTGAGACATCACCTATTCCTTCTCTCCAGAGGTGCGTTCTGACCCGCTGAGTTACTCCAGCTTTTTGTGTCTATCTTCGAGTTACTCCAGCACTTTGGGTGCTTTAAAGGATAATGATTTATATTTCCATCAAGATTTTCAATATTTGTCTGCAGGTCAACGTTGAGTTTATCCAATGTTAGTTTCTTTTAGTTTAGTTTGGTCTATTGTCACGCCTAATGATGTACCTTTTTGTTGCGTGCTATCCAGTCAGTGGAAAGACCACACATGATTACAATTAAGCCACCCATAATGTACAGATACAGTTTAGTTTTCTAGTTTAGAAATACAGCGCAGAAACAGGCCCTTTGGCCTACCGAGTCCCTGCCGACCAGCAATCCCCACACACTAACACCATCCTACACACACTATAATTTTAGCAAGCCAATTAACCTACAAACCTGCATGTCTTTGGACTGTGGGAGGAAACCGGGGCACCTGGAGAAAACCCACACGGGTCAAGGGGAGAACGTATAAACTCCGTACAGCCAAGCACTTGTAGTCAGGATCGAACCCGGGTCTCCGGCGCTTCAAGGCAGCAAGTCTAACGCTGCGCCACTGGTAAAGAAAATAAAGTTTAGTCATCCATACACTAACAGTCTTTTGCTTTAGCAGTCACCTCGTATCATTAGAAAATACCTGTGGTGGAGCAAGGATTTTTTGTTCTCTGGTGAGATAGATAGAGCTCTAGGGGCTAGTGGAATCAAGGGATATGGGGAGAAGGCAGGCACGGGTTACTGATTGTGGATGATCATCCATGATTAGAGGGAGTACAGAGAAGGCTCACCAGATTGTCTATTGATCCCTGGGATGGCAGGACTTTCATATGAAGAAAGACTGGATAGACTAGGCTTATACTCGCTGGAATTTAGAAGACTGAGGGGGGATCTTATAGAAACATATAAAATTCTTAAGGGGTTGGAGAGGTTAGATGCGGGAAGATTGTTCCCAATGTTGGGGAAGTCCAGAACCAGGGGTCACAGCTTAAGGATAAGGGGGAAGTCTTTTAGGACCGAGATGAGAAAACATTTCTTCACACAGAGAGTGGTGAGTCTGTGGAATTCTCTGCCACAGAAGGTAGTTGAGGCCAGTTCATTGGCTATATTTAAGAGGGAGTTAGATGTGGCCCTTGTGGCTAGAGGGATCAGGGGGGTATGGAGAGAAGGCAGGTACAGGTTACTGAGCTGGATGATCAGCCATGATCATATTGAATGGCGGTGCAGGCTCGAAGGGCCGAATGGCCTACTCCTGCACCTATTTTCTATGTTTCTATGTTTCTATGATCACAATGAATGGCGGTGCTGGCTCGAAGGGCCAAATGGCCTCCTCCTGCAACTATTTTCTATGTTTCTATCTTTCTATGTAACTTGTTTGTCAAAATGTAAATACATCCGTTCCCCTGTGGGATCACGATATTTACCAATGATGAACCACAGCCCCAGTCCTCTACATATCTCAGGGTTTGTCTGTTCTTAGACATTGCACAGAGCGTTTCCTGCCAAAAACAAAATAGCCTGGTTTCATCCTTTTCCCGAAGTAAGGGATGCACAGTTTTCACGTCGGTACAATTCTGAATAAACAGTATCAGTTCACTGAATCAAAACCAGCAATTCATTTTTGTTTTCGCCGAGCTTATTGGTTATCTTGCCTTGAGCTTTCATCTTCGAGACTAACATTATCTCATTGAAATTGATGCACACAAGAGCCAGAACAGATTACGCCAACAGAGCTGCCAAATTAAACTGCTGTTGGCTTTCATTCAACTTGCCCATGAGTCCCGGCTGAATTTGTTTCCCATTACAAAATCCGCATCAAAAACAAAGGGCAGCCTGGGGGAAAACCCACGAGAAGCAAAGGACTTAACATTTCTTGCACTTCTTAGCATGATGTTGAAAGAGTGGTGGCCTCTCTCAACATGGACTGGAGGACGGACATCAAAAGCTGGAGTAACTCAGTGGGGACAGGCAGCATCTCCGGAGAGAAGGAATGGGAGACGTTTCGGGTCGAGACCCTTCTTTAGACTGAAAGTCATGGGAAAGGGAAACGAGAGGTGTAGATGATGATGGAGAGAGTTGTAGAACAAATGAAAGAAAATATGCAAAAAAGTAACAATGATCAAGGAAACAGGCCTTGAAGTTCGAGAGACTAGGGTGGGGGAAGACAAATTGGGGGAACAGCATCTCATATTTCGTTTGGGCAGCTTACAACCCAGGGGCATGAATATTGATTTCTCTATCTTCAAGTAACCCTTGCATTCCCTCTCTCTCTATCCCTCCCCCACCCTAGTCTCACCAATAGACAATAGACAATAGGTGCAGGAGTAGGCCATTCTGCCCTTCGAGCCAGCACCGCCATTCAATGTGATCATGGCTGACCATTCTCAATCAGTACCCCGTTCCTGCCTTCTCCCCATACCCCCTGACTCCGCTATCCTTAAGAGCTCTATCTAGCTTTCTCTTGAATGCATTCAGAGAATTGGCCTCCACTGCCTTCTGACTTTTTGTTCCCACCCAGCAAACAGCTAAGAGTGGCCGAATGTTTTATTTATAGTCAATGAATCAATAGGTAAATTGGCATGTTGGGAAACAATGCAGAAACAAAAATAAACTGGGCCACGGAGAATGACTGAAGATCTTTGGAGAGTGCACAGATTAAGTTTGAGGCAAAGTACTGCAGAGTGGTAGAGTTGCTGCATCACTGTGCCAGAGACACGGGTTCGATCCTGACTACGGGTGCTGTCTGTATGGAGTTTATACGTTCTCCCTTCAGTAAAATTCCATTCAATAAAATTGTAAATTGTTCCTTGTGTGTCGGATAGTGCTCGTGTACGGGGATCGCTGGTTGGCGCGGACCCGGTGGGCCGAAGGGCCTGTCTCCACGCTGTATCTCAAAAGTCTAAAGTCTAACTCTTCAGATGGACACAAAATGCTGGAGTAACTCAGCGGGTCAGGCAGCAGCTCTGGAGAGAAGAAATTGGTGATGTTTTGGGTCAAGACCCTTCTTCGGGCTGATTGTCAGGGGAGAGGGAAAGGTGGGATATGAAAAGGTACATAGAACAAATGAGTGAAAAATATACAAAAAGACAGATCAAAGTCAGTAACAATGATTGTGTGTGTAGGGTAGTGTTTGTGTGCGAGGATCGCTGGTCGGTGTGGACTCGGTGGGCCGAAGGGCCTGTTTCCGCGCTGCATCTCTAAACTAAACTAAACCAAACTAAACTATTAAATCTTTGCCTCCTCACATTAAACCCATGTCCTCCGGTTCTTGATTCCCCTAGGCGGGGCACGATAATCCGTGTGTTTACCCTATTTGTTTCAGTAACCTCTTTAGCTCTCCTTAGCAATTAACCCTTCTTAGCAATTCAATATTTCACAACCATTTAACTACATTTATTTAAAAATAAAACTTCATGTTCACTTAACTTTATCTGAAATCAGCAACAATGTCTGTAAATCTGGAAAATCACTGCGGTTGGCTGTCAGTGGCAAGATAAATTTGCAGCATTGAAAAATATCCCTACAGAATGGATCAAGACTCAAAATTCTGCTTGGATGAACAGTAAATTGAAGTTAAATTACTAGCTGAGCTCATAGTGTGGGTGTAAATTTATTTGCTCTTTGGAAAACAAACAAGATGAAAGATAGGCGAATCAGGCAGTACTTTAGAAAGCTAAAAGCCACAAATGAGTCAACTCTAGTGTCCCAGACTAAACCCTCAGCATATTTATGTTCTGGTTAAAAATATGTGTACGTCGCCAATAAACAGCTGAGCACCGCGTTACCGGGGACGCAAGGAACTGCAGATGCTGGAATCTTGAGTAAGACACAGAGTGCTGGAGTAAATCAGCGGGTCAGGCAGCATCTGTGGAGGGAATGGATGGGCGGCGTTTCGGATCGGGACCCTGCTTCAGACCGAGAAGCTGGAAAAGAGGTTGGGGCGGGGACAAAGCCTGGGAAGTGATAGGTGGATACAGGTGAGGGTGGGGGGGGGGGGGGGGGAGGGAATCGATAGACAAAGGGGAGGGCAAAGACTAGAGATGAAAGGGAGACAAAAAGGGTTCGATGAGGAGAGGAGAGAAGAGGAGTGAGATGTAAAGCCAAAGGGATGGCCAGCCAACAATGGGCCATTATGGACACCATCCTTCCTGGGGTCTTCTGTTGCTGGCCCGGTTTTGTTGTGGCCTTCTCTATCACAAGTAGAATTAGACCATTCGGCCCATCGAGTCCACTCCGCCGTTCAATCATGGCTGATCTCTGCCTCCCAATCCCATTTTCCTGCCTTCTCCCCATAACCCTTGACACCCGTTCTGATCAAGAATTTGTCTTTCTCTGCCTTAAAAATATCCACTGACTTGGACTCCACAGAAGTCTGTGGCAATGAGTTCCACAGATTAACTACCCTCTGACTGAAGAAGTTCCTCCTCACCTACTTTCTGAAAGAGTGCCCTTTAATTCTGAGGCTGTGACCTCTGGTCTTGGACTCTCCCACCAGTGGAAACATCCTTTCCACATCCACTCTATCTATGCTTTTCATTATACTGTAAGTTTCAATGAGGTCCCCCCTCAACCTTCTAAACTCCAGCAAGTACAGGCCCAGTGCTGTCAAACGCTCATCATGTGCTAACCCACTCAATTCTGGAATAATGCTCTATCTTTCAATCAGAAAAGGATTCCGACCAAAAAAAGTCACCTATTCCTTTTCTCCAGAGAGATTTAAGTTTGCCTTGTTCACAATATTAACTAAAGCGGAGTGCGTAAAAAGAAGGCCGGTCATATTGACCGAAGTACGAAGAAGGACAGCATTATGCGGCCTTCAGTTCACATTTATCTAGATCTGCATGGACAACATATTGGTGGCACATGAAGCAAAGATCTGACAACAAGACTGTTCCAAACTGAGCAACCTCTGCTGAATAGAACGTCTTCAGAGAAGCCTTTACCGTTACAGAAGGGGCTTTCATAAAATTCCTCTTTACAACAGAGCAGAAAAACCAATGCACGCTCACAGAGAGAAAAAAAAATCAAGCGTTTTAAAATATCTACCTGGAACAAGCATTCATGGTGAGCGAGGATATGCTTCGGTCTGAAGAAGGGTCTCGACTCGAAACGTCGCCCATTCCTTCTCTCCAGAGATGCTGCCTGACCCACTGAGTTTTTCCAGCATTTTGTGTCAAGCATTCATGGTGATGTCTATAGTTACGCCAGAAAGCTTTCCATACCTTTCCCCTTTCATGTATCTATACACTGTAGGTGAACACAAAATGCTGGAGTAACTCAGCGGGTCAGGCAGCATCTCAGGAGAGAAGGAATGTCTCCCGAGATGCTGCCAGTCCCGCTGAGTTACTCCAGCATTTTGTGTCAACCTTCGATTTAAACCAGCATCTGCAGTTTGTTTTCTACACATCTCTGCACGGTAAATGGATTGATTGTAATCGTGTAATGTCTTTAGACAATAAACAATAGACAATAGGTGCAGGAGTAGGCCATTCGGCCCTTCGAGCCACCACCGCCATTCAATGTGATCATGGCTGATCATTCTCAATCAGTACCCCGTTCCTGCCTTCTCCCCATACCCCCTGACTCCGCTATCCTTAAGAGCTCTATCTAGCTCTCTCTTGAATGCATTCAGAGAATTGGCCTCCACTGCCTTCTGAGGCAGAGAATTCCACAGATTCACAACACTCTGACTGAAATAGGTTTTTATGGCACGCAACAAAGAGCTTTTCACTGTACCTCGGTGCACGTGACAATCAACTAAGATGTACACTCCAAAAACGTACAGGTATGTAGGTTAATTGACTGGGTAAAATGTAAAAATTGTCCCTAGTGTGTGTGGGATAGTGTTAATGTGCGGGGATCGCTGGGCGGCGTGGACTCAGTGGGCCGAAAGGCCTGTTTCCGCGCTGTATCTCTAAACGAAACTAAACTGAACTTGAGGAAAATACTCATCTTCATATGTGCGATGTGAATTCAAATTTTGCTGCACATAAATCATGCGCCGGCAGAGGAGATGAGTTTATCTTGGCATTATGTTTGGCACAGACATTGCAGGCAGAAGGGCCAGTTCTTGTGCTGCACGGTTGTATGTGTAGGAAAGAACTGCAGATGCTGGTTTAAATCGAAGACAGTCTGAAGTGAAGATCAGTCTGAAGAAGGGTCTCCACCCCGAAAACTCACCTATTCCTTCTCTCCAGAGATGCTGCCTGTCCTGCTGAGTGACTCCAGCATTTGTTGTCTGTACTGTTCTATCTCCTTTGTGAAACTGAAATAGCATATCTTGAAGATCTATCAAAATAAATCGTAGGAAACAAAACTGCAGATAGACAATAGACAATAGGTGCAGGAGGAGGCCATTCGGCCCTTCGAGCCAGCACCACCATTCAATGTGATCATGGGTGATCATTCTCAATCAGTACCCCGTTCCTGCCTTCTCCCCATACCCCCTGACTCCGCTATCCTTAAGAGCTCTATCTAGCTATCTCTTGAATGCATTCAGAGAATTGGCCTCCACTGCCTTCTGAGGCAGATGCTGGTTTAAATCGAAGGTAGACACAAAATGCTGGAGTAACTCAGTGGGTCAGGCAGCATCTCGGGAGAGAAAGAATGGGTGACGTTTCGGGTCGAGACCGAAGGGTCTCGACCCGAAACGTCACCCATTCCTTCTCTCCCGAGATGCTGCCTGACCCGCTGAGTTACTCCAGCATTTTGTGTCAAAATAAATCAGTATTAAAGCTTTGTATTTAATAGTTTTAACATTGCAATTTTTCCTGCCTGAATGTTTTATGGAAAGTCACACTGAACACAAATCTGTGTCAATTATCGAGTCATGTGTACAACTGTAGCTTGGGAATTAAAGGCTGTATTTCTCAGGTCAGTCAGATTGAGTACTACACTGGACCCCTTGCATGCAAACTTGGAAAGAATATACAACATTAACATCTAAGTGCAAATTTTGTTGAGGCATCCATTGCTTATCTCTCCACAGCCTTTCTTCTCCCAACATCTATAACTTCTTCTGGCTTTAACATTTTAGTTCAGTTGGGTTTAGTTTAGAGATACAGCATGGAAACAGGCCCTTCGGCCCACCGAGTCTGTGCCGACCGGCGATCCCTGCACACTAACACTATCCTACACGCACTAGGGACAATTTACAATTTTACCAATGCCAATTAACCAACAAGCCTGTACGTCCTCGGAGTGTGGGAGGAAACCGGAGCACCCGGAGAAAACCCACCTGGTCACAGGGAGAACGTACCAACTTCATACAGGTATTGGTAGTTTGGTTCAGTTGCCTGGTTGCAGTCCTTGAATCTGAAGGTGTGCGTTTTCACACTTCTGTACCTCTTGCCTGATGGGAGAGGGGTGAAGAGGGAGTGACCGGGGTGCGACTCGTCCTTGAATATGCTGGTGCTAGAGCTAAAACTCTCTAAACCTGGCAGCATTCTGGCAAACCTCCACAGCACCCTCTCCAAATTCTATACACTGAGAAGCTTACTAGGAGTTTGGCATGTCTTTAAAACCCTCCTGCTGGAATTTCAACATTTGAAGTCTTGATACTGCTTTGCTTTGATAAGTACTCTAGTATAATTAAATTCTGTCATAAAATATAAAATGCTCGGTCCCCAGTGTTATTAATTTGACCTTTCAATTCCTGCAAACCTTAAACACTAATGAGTAATTAAGTCCGTACAGGCTGTCAATAGGGATTTGTACTAAAGTAACAAGACAACCAGAATTATTAGTACGATGCAGTTTTTTTTTTGTGCGGTGATAATAGGCAACCCTGATTTGTTAAAGAAAATATCTCTCCCGAGATCAAATTATTAAGTGCTAAAGGAAATCTAACCAAGTGAAATGCTGTGGGCTTTCAAAACGCATTAGCAAAATATCATTAATTTCCCCATCGCCTTTCCCCACCCCCCACCCCCTGACCTCTCTGTCCCAACACGGAATTTCCAATAAAAATCAAACATTGGCTGTACATTTTAATTCCTCCCACTTTGAAAAGAGAATTCATGAACCTATTGTGTATTTATAGGTTCATTCTTTCTTAAGACCTAGGATTAGAATTAGGCCATTCGGCCCATCGAGTCTACTCCGCCATTCAATCATGGCTGATCTATCTTTACCTCTCAACTCCATTCTCCTGCCTTCTCCCTGTTACCTTTGACACCCCCACTGACCAAGAACCTCAAAATCTGCCTTAAAAATACACGATGACTTGGCCTCCACAGCTGTCTGTGGCAATGAATTCCACAGATTCAACTCCCTCAGGCTAAAGAAATTCCTCCCCATTTCCTTTCTGAAGCTATGTCCTTTTATTCTGAGGCCTAGACTCTCCCACTGATAGGAACATCCTCTCCTCATCCACTCTATCCAGGCCTTTCACTTTTTGGTATCAATGAGATCCACCCCCCCTCCCCCATCCTTCTAAACTCCAGCGAGTTCAGACCCAGAACCACCATCCATAATCTGAATTTGTTCAGAAAATAGTCCAGTCATTTAAAAAATATATAAAGTGACTAAATAACATCTTGTATTAGCTGGGCAAATGGGCTGAGGAAATGCGCTTATGGATTTTAATGTAGGTAAGTGTGAGGTTGCATTTTGGGAAGGTCACACCAGGGCAGGACCTTCACAGTGTAAAGCAGCATCTGCTGTTCCTCCCTACACTACTTACAAACAGCTCAACTGCATCCAGTTACTGCGGTCAGAAATGAGGGAATGGAGTTTGTACCAAGCCCAAGTAAAATGGCTTCAGATCGCCCGTTATACACTGCCGTTCAAGTCAGTCTCTGGATGCTTGACAAGTAGGTCAGATAGTTTCAGGGCGTGGGACATCCCAGGAGGGAGTGTTGGGGGTGGGGTTGGGTACTGACCGCATACAAATGCAAACTTGCGCTGTGCTTTCAGATGATGTTGCCGAGACATGGATGAAAAGTGAAAGGATGCCCAGGATGGGAATTTGGGGATATCATGGGAATGATTGCGGAAGCAGAAAGAACACCAGGCTTTCCTAATGTCCTCCAACCCTGGCCTTGACCCCAGCATCGGCCCAGACTACCTTGGGCACTCATCCTGATACTTTGGTTCACTCACATTGAAAATACTATTTTCTCACACTAAATAAATAGTTCTCACGACGACATCGCTGGAACTAGATGTGCAGAAAGAGTGTAAACTTCAGGCAACATAGAGGGTGCAGTCCTGGCACTTTGGAGTGTACATCCCAACCACGGGATATTAATCACTGCCGCTTCCTCCATTCCCTCCACGGATGCTGCCTGACCCTCTGAGTTCTTCCACCGCTTGATTGTATGCCCATGGATTTTATCCCCCTTGTCTTCCAGCACCAAAATCATTTCAGCTTAGATGTTAAAGTAAATAGCAGTGGCACGGTGGCGCAGCGGTAGAGTTGCTGCCTTACAGTGCCAGGGATCCGGGTTCAATACTTCCTACAGGTGTTGTCTGGACAGAGATTATACCTTCTCCCCGTGACATGTGTGGGTTTCCTTTGGGTGCTCCGGTTTCCTCCCACATTCCAGGTTTGTAGGTTAATTGGCTACGGTAAATTGTAAATTGTCCCTAGTGCGTGTGCAGGATAGTGTTAATGTGCGGGGATCGCTGGGCGGCACAGACTCGGTGGGCTGAGGAGCCTGTTTCCATGCTGTATCGCTAAACTAAACTAATTTAAACTAAGATGCTATCTGACCCGTTGAGTTTAGTTTAGTTTAGAGATACAGCACGGAATCAGGCCCTTCAGTGAACACTGGACCATTGTGGGCTCTGTCCATTGGTGCCGGCTCTGATTTGTCCTGTACCTTTTCATACCTCTAGTTTTTCTCTCCCCTTATTCTCAGTCTGAAGATGGGTCTCAACCCAAAATTCATCTATTCCTTTTCTCCACACATTCCTTTGGTGGTGCAGCGGTAGAGTTGCTGCCTTACAGCGCCAGAGATCTGGGCTCGATCCTGACCTCGGGTACTGTCCGTACGGAGCTTGTACCTTCTCCCCATGACCTGCGTGGGTTTTCTCCGGGTGCTCCAGCTTCCTCCCACACTCCAAAGACGTACAGGTTTCTAGGTTAATTGGCTTGGTGTAATTGTAAATTGTCCCTCGTGCGTGAGGGTGGTGTTAGAGTGTGGGGGATGCTGTTCAGCACGGATGCAGTGAGCCTATTTGTGCACTGAATCTCTAAATTAAACTGAAAAAATAATTAAGATGCTGCCCGACCTGCTGAGTTACTCCAGCGTTTTGTGTCTATCTTCACTCTTTACAAAATACTTTTCTACCTTAAAAGCGATGAGATTGTTCATTTTTCTTAATCCGTTCCCAACTGTGTTAAGGGTGTAACTGCAGATGTTGGTTTAAACTGAAGACAGACACAAAAAGCTGGAGTAACTCAGCGGGTCAGACAGCACCTGTGGAGAAAAGGAACAGGTGACGTTCCGGGTCGAGACCCTTCTTCTTGAACCCGAAACGTCACCTATGCCATGTTCTCCAGAGATGCTGCCTGACCCGCTGAGCTACTCCAGCTTCTTGTGTCCGTCTCTCAGCCCTGTTGGGGCAGGCATGATTGATGATCTCACTGATGGCAAACATAAACAAACCTCTCACCACTCCACAGAGGTAATGACGATCACTCTCAATGCCAAGAGTTTATTGTACCTCGTGATTCATGTCTCGCACAAGCACATGCCACGCTGGGCAAAGCAATAATTGCAGAGGTCTTTGCCATAAAATCTAACCATCGTTATTTTATGTTCATTGACACCCGGAGATTGGCTGCGAACCACATTCTTTTTAAAATAGAATCATGAGGCGCCAGGTCATTAACTTCACAACGGGTATTTCAAAGCTCGAGCTGAACAATGTAACGTGGCAAAACCAGCAACCATTCGTGGAGCTCGTAAACAGCCACCGAAGGAATGGTTGCTATTATTCAAGCATTAGAAAATGTTAATTGAAAATAATAGCCAACACCCTTCAGAAAATCATTTCACTTACACTTGCCTGCAGTTCTGGGCATAGAATCAGGTATCGCAGAAACAGACCTTTGACCCACCAACTATCCAGCAACTATTTTATTATCCAAAATGGTCAATGTCTCTTCCCAGATTCTGCCAGGCACTTATGCAATGCGGGCAAGTTCAAATTAACCAATTAACAACATGATTCATTAAGACTTTAGAGACACTACTGTGTGTGTAGATAGTTCCTCTGTCCCTCTCTTCCCCTCCCCCTTCCCAGATCTCCCTCTATCTTCCTGTCTCCACCTATATCCTTCCTTTGTCCAGCCTCCCTGACATCAGTCTGAAGAAGGGTCTCGACCCGAAACGTCGCCCATTCCTTCTCTCCTGAGATGCTGCCTGACCTTCTAGACAATAGACAATAGACAATAGGTGCAGGAGTAGGCCATTCAGCCCTTCGAGCCAGCACTGCCATTCAATGCGATCATGGCTGATCACTCTCAATCAGTACCCCGTTCCTGCCTTCTCCCCATACCCCCTCACTCCGCTATCCTTAAGAGCTCTATCCAGCTCTCTCTTGAAAGCATCCAACGAACTGGCCTCCACTGCCTTCTGAGGCAGAGAATTCCACACCTTCACCACCCTCTGACTGAAAAAGTTCTTCCTCATCTCCGTTCTAAATGGCCTACCCCTTATTCTTAAACTGTGGCCCCTTGTTCTGAGTTACTCCAGCATTTTGTGAATAAATACCTTCGATTTGTACCAGCATCTGCAGTTATTTTCTTACACCCACTGTGTGGGAACAGGACCACCAGCCCACCTAGTCCACTCCGAGCACCAATCACCCCGTACACTTGTTCTAGATCATCCCACTTTCTCAATCCGCTGCCGACACATCGGGTACAATTTACAGAAGGCAATGTCCTACACACGAGGAACAATTTTACAATTGTACCTGTTTGGGGGAGTCCAGAACAAGGGGCCATAGTTTAAGAATAAGGGGTAGGCCATTTAGAACTGAGATGAGGAAAAACCTTTTCAGTCAGAGAGTTGTGAATCTGTGGAATTCTCTGCCTCAGAAGGCAGTGGAGGCCAATTCTCTGAATGCATTCAAGAGAGAGCTAGATAGAGCTCTTAAGGATAGCGGAGTCAGGAGGTATGGGGAGAAGACAGGAACGGGGTACTGATTGAGAATGACCAGCCATGATCACATTGAATGGCGGTGCTGGCTCGAAGGGCCGAATGGCCTCCTCCTGCACCTATTGTCTATTGTCTATTGACAACTTACAAATTTACAATTTTAATAATTTACAATTTTACAGTTTCACAATTCTATCCCGCACACTGGGAACATTTTACAATTTCACAGTAGACGATTAGCCTACAAACCTGCACGCTTTTGAAGTGTGGAAGGAGACTGGAGCGCCCGGAGAAAACCCACAAGGGCCACCGTGCCGCACTAAAAATGCTGCTGAAGGCGTCGCAATTCTCTGCCGAACACTTTGACTGTGAACCTAGGGCCAAACCATCGGCATTTTGGCTCCACAAAATTCTGGTTTGCTACCAGGATCAGTGATGTCAATCTTTGTGTCATGCCAACTTCAACACAAGAACACCAGAAAAGAGGAGCATCTTTTTTTACTGTGTAACGGCTTGCAGCGTGTTTTTCTTTTGTTGTTTTTTTTTAATCAAAAATATTTATTCAAATATTAAAATAATATATACAATACAATAAAACCAAAACAGAACCCACCACCAGAATATTACACAAACAAATATAACACTTGAAACTAGTATACAATTATATTACAATCCCCATCCAGGATACATCCTATCCCCCGCGATGCCCAGCGGTCCCGGAGATCCCCCAGGGTGCCCGTAGACAGCGCGTTGTCCCTCTGCAAAGCCACACGGGCGCGGAAAGGCTTGCAGCGTGGCAGGGAGGGGGTGGGTTTCAGGTATCCGCCCACATCCCAATGACGCGCGGGTTTGTGGGTTAACTGGCCCTCTGTAAACTGCCCCCTCGTGTGCAGGGACTGGCTGCGAAGGTGGGACAACCTAGAAGAGAGTGTGGACAGGTGACTGAAGGTTGGCGTGCATTCGATGGGCTGAAGGGTCTGTTTCCGTGCTGTACCTGTCAATCAATCAACCGGGAGAAGCAGGGGACGGGTGAAAGTTCAAGGCAATGAATATTCTGTCATTGCCGTTGTTAGGAAGGAAGGTAGAGATGGCAAAGTTGGGTGACAGGCTGTGACACTTTGTGCTTTGTCTACGGAACTGATGCGCTACAACGCTGAGAACTACATTATGCACACTGTATCTTCCCCTTTGCTCTATCTATTGAGTTTGACTTGATTGTATTCGTGGTATTATCTGATCTGATTGGAAAGCAAGCGAAACGAAGCTTTTCATCACACCTGGGTATACATCACACTAATAAAACTAAAGTAAGCACACTTTGGCAAAGTCTGAAGAAGGGTCCCGATCTGAAACGTCACCCATCCTTTTTCTCCAGAGATGCTGCCTGACCCACAGAGTTACTCCACTATCTTCAGTATAAACCAGCATCTGTAGTTCCTCCCTAAACATGCTACCTGACCCGCAGAGTTACTCCAACACTTTGTGTTTATCTACACTTTGGCAATGACTGAATCTTTAAGCTGTTACATCAGAGAAGGACAGAAAGAGCTGGAGTAAGTCAGCGGGTCAGGCAGCATCTCAGGAGAGCATGGATAGATCACCTATCCATATTCTCCAGAGATGCTGCTTGACCCACTGACTTACTCCAGCACTTTGTGTCTTTTTTGTTTTGTAAACCAGCATCTGCAATTCCTCGTTCCTAAATTGCAGAAGGTGGCTTTTCATCCAAACTAGGAACCTTTCTGATAAAAAACAGTAGGTTTTCAACTCATTAACATCATTGACATGTATCACCTTTACCTATTGACACTGAAAACAAAGGATGAGAGGACGGTCTGAAGAAAGGTTTCAAACTGAAACATCACCTATTCCTTTTCTCTAGAGATGGTGCCTGACCAGCTGAGTTACTCCAGCATTTCAGTTCAGTTCTGTTTAATTTATTGTCACACGTACTGAGGTACAGTGAAAAGCTTTTGTTGCGTGCTAACCAGTCAGTGAAAAGACAATAAATGATTACAACCGTGCCATCCACTGTGTACAGATAGATGGTAAAGGGAATAACATTTAGTGCAAGGTAAAGCCAGTAAGGTCTGATAAAAAATAGTCCGAGGGTCACCAATGAGGTAGATACCAGTTCAGGACCGCTCTCTAGTTGTTGGTAGGATGATTCAGTTGCCTGATAACGGCTGGGAAGAAACTCTCCCTGAATCTGGAGGTGTGCGTTTTCACACTTCTGCACCTCTTGCCTAATGGGAGAGGAGAGAAGAGAGAAGTGGCCAGGGTGCGACTGGTCCTTGATAATGCTGCTGGCCTTGCCGAGGCAGCATGAGGTGCAGATGGAGTCAATGGAAGGGAGGTTGGTTTTTGTGAGGATTTTGTGTCTATCATGGAGGTAAACCAGCATCTGCAGTTCCTTGTTAGATGTGGCCCTTGTGGCTAAAGGGGCCAGGGGTTATGGAGAGAAGGCAGATACGGGATACTGAGTTGGATGATCAGCCATGATCATATTGAATGGCTGTGCAGGCTTGAAGGGCCGAATGGCCTACTCCTGCACCTATTTTCTATGTTTCTTCCCACACAGGACTTTCCTGAGAGCCCTGCAAACAATTCTCTCTCTCTCTCTCTCTCTCTCTCTTTCTCTCTCTCTCTCTCTCTCTCGCTACCTCTTTCATGCCTGTCTAATCCCCTTTCCTCCACACAGATCTTGTCTTCCTGTGACTCCCCCGTCCTAATTCCCCTGTGCTTTTTGCGTTCCTGACACCACCCCTTGTGCCTTGTACAGTTGCACGTTTGCCAAATGGTGCATCTGTGAAAGGCTTGTTTTTCCCCCCTGCTTAAACCTCCAGTAATTGAGCTCCACTGAAAACCGAGGCGGTTTGGAAAGGACTGTGGTCCCAGGGGTACATAACCCTTTGTCTTCCTTGGCTAAACCCACAGCTCGTTCGCAAGAAGTCTGAAGAAGGGTCGCGACCCGAAACGTCACCCATTCCTTCTCTCCAGAGATGCTGCCTGACCTGCTGAGTTACTCCAGCATTTTGTGATTACTTCGATTTGTACCGGCATCTGCAGTTATTTTCCTACAGAACAGGGAAGAGTTAATGGGGGGGGGGGGGGGGGAATGGCATGCAATTTTTCCCAGTGCTCCCTTGTCCAGTGAATGTCCGTGCCAAGTAATAAACAAACGTAGAAAGCCTTAAAGGAAAAGGGCAGTGTTGTACGATGAGCCACAACACTGCACTCACTCGCACAAACACACACTCCCAGCCTCTAGTTGGAAGCCTGCAATGCTTTTAACATTTCCTTCAGAGAAAAAAGTCTCTAACATAAACCTCAGATCATTTAAAAATAATTTGTAACAGACTTTGACTCGTTTACGTTTCAACCAACTGAAACCTAATATTATCCGCATATGACTTCAATGTGTTATTTATTTTCCACTGTTAAATTGACTTTTTTTTTTGCATTCCTGGTCGTGAAGTCTTCTTTGTTTTTTTTGTAAATAAGTTAAGGTGATGCATGCCAGCCAGCCATGTTGATAAGATGAAAATTTAGTGGGGTTTTTTCAGGAAATTGGCGAACAAGTAGAACATTGGACTTTAATATGAAATTAAACCATGTTAACAGTTTTAGTGAAGGAAGGAACTGCAGATGCTGGTTTACACCGAAGATAAACACAAAAATGCTGGAGTAACTCAGCGGGACAGGCAGCATCTCTGGAGGGGAGTAGGTGACATTTCGGGTCGAGACCCATCTTCAGTCTGAGCCAGGGGAGAAGGAAACGCCGAGATAAGGAAGGGCAAGGTGTGAAAATGAGACATCAAAGGAGATGCAGGTCAAGGAAAACCAATGTTAGTGAGGGGAAGATGACAACGAAGCATAAATACAGAGATAAAATTTAATGGGGGGGGGGGAGTCAGTCCAGTCGGAGAACTAGGATGGGGGGAGGAACAGAGAGAGAGAGAGAGAGAGGGGGAAAGCAAGGATTACTTGAAGTTCCTTCTCTCCATTCCTTCTCTCCTGAGATGTTGCCTGACCTGCTGAGTTACTCCAGCATTTTGTGAAATAAATTTGTACCAGCATCTGCAGTTATTTTCTTATGTTACTTGAAGTTAGATTAATTAATATTCACTCACACTGCTGCCCAAGATAAATATGAGGTGCTGTTCTGTAACAGTGAAATAGTTTTGAGACTTTTAACCGCATAGTTTCTGTACATCGAACGGGTGGGGGGTTGTTGTTTTGAAGACCTCGAATGCATTGAGCATAAATGGTCTCAAGCGGCAGATTTGTGCAACTCCGGGCTTCCAAGTGTTACCATTCCTGGTCAAAGCAGTTCCCCAGATGCCAGTGAATGTATTTCCTTCGGTGAGGGTTTTTTTTTCCCAACTTCCGCCAGTCTTGTGCCCAGCAGCTTGAAGGCGTCTGAGATATCTGGAAGTATAAAGGATTGGAGTGGAGAGGAACGAGGAGAGAGAGACAGACGCGCGTTGTCTGCATTTTGGTCCTCATGATAGCATTCGCAAGTTTGAAAAGTTCTCGACTCAATGATACCACTGCTGTGATTCTCTCTCACTCCCTCCCTCTTTCTTCTTTAAGTTGTTGTCTTCCCTTTGGAAGAAAATGACTGTCAAAGCAACTGGCAACTTCCACCGTTTGCTTTTGGAAGTGACTTTGTTCTGCATGGTCGCCGTGCGTCAGGCAGGAGCAGCGCCCACAGGCATTATCAAGTTTCCAGGTGATAACACCACGAAAACAGACAAGGAGCTGGCCACAGTAAGTTTGGACGGGGTTTGCCTAACTTTTCTTTATCACCCCTGCTCTGCAAATGGCGTTTAATGTTTACTGGGCTGCTGTTTTTTTCTGAGACTAAAACAAATAGCTGCCAAAAATAAGCAGGCTTTAAAATATATATATATATATATAATTCTGCTTTGCTCTTGAGTCAGAGTTTGCTTCACAGCCTGTTAACAGGGTGTTGAGTTTTTGACAATCAATGCCATCTCCAGCAGGAAGAAAAGACAGCCAGAACTTGCATTGTTTACGCATAAGATATTTAACAGTAGATTTTCTCCCGTGTTAAGTTACAGATCAAAAATATTCGTTGAGACGTGACATCTATTCTATAATCTGTTTGGCGTATCCATTGCAGACATTTCAAAATATCAATCAAAATAGAATTAACGCTGTATGTGGTCGACATGTTTTGAACGTCAATTTCTTTCTTTCAAATAAACTGGCGTTATTGGAGTTCATGAGTTTTTAATACTCAATGTTCCATTGGTGAGGCTGGCATTTGCAACGATTGGGTGTGCAGCGAGTTTAATATTTTTGCAGATTTTTCGTATAAGATTTTTGGCGTATTCGTATTTTGCATGTAAAATTATAAAAAGGACTGGACAAAGCTAGATGTAGGAAAAATGTTCCCAATGTTGGAGGAGTCCAGAACCAGGGGACACACAGAATAAAGAGGAGGCCATTCAAAACTGAGGTGAGAAGAAAGTTTTTCACCCAGAGAGTTGGGAATATGTGGAATTCTCTGCCACAGAAGGCAGTGGAGTCCAATCCAATTTAAAAGAGAGTTAGATAGAGCTCTAGGGGCTAGTGGAATCAAGGGATTTGGGGAGAAGGCAGGCATGTGGATGATCAGCCATGATCACAAAGAATGGCGGTGCTGGCTTGAAGGGCCAAATGGCCTCAAGCTGCACCTATTTTTCTATGTTTCTATTCGCCAACGAAAATAAGCTTTTAGACCTCCAAATGCCAAATATACCTATAGAGATTAAAAAATAATAATTACAAATCAGTCTGAATTATAAAAGGTCTCCCTTTCCTCCCAATCTCAATTCTGGCGACCCATAGTACTTCCAGCTAAAATGATTCATACTAAATTTTGGAATAGTTTAGTTCCTTGCAAACGTTCATAAGTTATAGGAGCAGAATTAGGCCATTCGGTCCATCAAGTCCACGCCACCATTCCACCAGCCACAGAGCAGTGCTGAACTACTGTCTACCTCTGTGGTGACCCTCAGACTATCCTTGATCGGACTTTGCTGGCTTTACCTTGCACTAAACGTTATTCCCTTATCATGTATCCATACACTGCAAATGCCTCGATTATAATCATGTGTTGTCTTTCCGCTGACTGTATAGCAGGCAACAAAAGCTTTTCACTGTACCTCGGTACACGTGACAATAAACTAACCTGAACTGAACATTCAATCATAGACAATATGTGCAGGAGGAGGCCATTCGGCCCTTCGAGCCAGCACCGCCATTCATCGTGATCATGGCTGATCATTCTCAATCAGTACCCCGTTCCTGCCTTCTCCCCATAACCCCTGACTCCGCTATCCTTAAGAGCTCTATCTAGCTCTCTCTTGAATGCATTCAGAGAATCGGCCTCCACTGCCTTCTGAGGCAGAGAATTCCACAGATTCACAACTCTCTGACTGAAAAAGTTTTTCCTCATCTCAGTTCTAAATGGCCTACCCCTTATTCTTAAACTGTGGCCCCTGGTTCTGGACTCCCCCAACATTGGGATCATGTTTCCTGCCCCTAACGTGTCCAATCCCTTAATAATCTTATATGTATTGTCTATTGTTCCAAGGTACAGTAAAATTCTTTTTTTTGCATAAAGATCAGATAATTATTGCCATACATCAGTACAATAACTACGTTGTGGAAGCATTGGAGATCATTTTTCAATGTTCTATAGATTCAGGATCAGTTCCTGTGGATTGGAGGATAGCAAATGTTATCCCACTTTTTAAGAAAGGAGGGAGAGAGAAAACGGGTAATTATAGACCAGTTAGTCTGACATCAGTGGTGGGGAAGATGCTGGAGTCAATTATAAAAGGCGAAATTGCTGAGCATTTGGAGAGCAGTAACGGGATCATTCCGAGTCAGCATGGATTTACGAAGGGGAAATCATGCTTGACAAATCTACTGGAATTTTTTGAGGATGTAACTAGGAAAATTGACAAGGGAGAGTCAGTGTACCTCGACTTTCAGAAAGCCTTCGACAAGGTCCCACATAGGAGATTAGTGGGCAAAATTAGGGCACATGGTATTGGGGGGTAGGGTACTGACATGGATAGAAAATTGGTTGACAGACAGAAAGCAAAGAGTGGGGATAAATGGGTCCCTTTCGGAATGGCAGGCAGTGACCAGTGGGGTACCGCAAGGTTCGGTGCTGGGACCCCAGCTATTTACGATATACATTAATGACTTAGACGAAGGGATTAAAAGTACCATTAGCAAATTTGCAGATGATACTAAGTTGGGGGGTAGTGTGAATTGTGAGGAAGATGCAATAAGGCTGCAGGGTGACTTGGACAGGTTGTGTGAGTGGGCGGATACATGGCAGATGCAGTTTAATGTAGATAAGTGTGAGGTTATTCACTTTGGAAGTAAGAATAGAAAGGCAGATTATTATCTGAATGGTGTCAAGTTAGGAGGAGGGGGAGCTCAACGAGATCTGGGTGTCCTAGTGCATCAGTCCATGAAAGGAAGCATGCAGGTACAGCAGGCAGTGAAGAAAGCCAATGGAATGTTGGCCTTCGTAACAAGAGGAGTTGAGTATAGGAGCAAAGAGGTCCTTCTACAGTTGTACCGGGCCCTGGTGAGACCGCACCTGGAGTACTGTGTGCAGTTTTGGTCTCCAAATTTGAGGAAGGATATTCTTGCTATGGAGGGCGTGCAGCGTAGGTTCACTAGGTTAATTCCCGGAATGGCGGGACTGTCGTATGTTGAAAGGCTGGAGCGATTGGGCTTGTATACACTGGAATTTAGAAGGATGAGGGGGGATCTTATTGAAACATATAAGATAATTAGGGGATTGGACACATTAGAGGCAGATAACATGTTCCCAATGTTGGGGGAGTCCAGAACAAGGGGCCACAGTTTAAGAATAAGGGGTAGGCCATTTAGAACGGAGATGAGGAAGAACTTTTTCAGTCAGAGGGTGGTGAAGGTGTGGAATTCTCTGCCTCAGAAGGCAGTGGAGGTCAGTTCGTTGGATGCTTTCAAGAGAGAGCTGGATAGAGCTCTTAAGGATAGCGGAGTGAGGGGGTATGGGGAGAAGGCAGGAACGGGGTACTGATTGAGAGTGATCAGCCATGATCGCATTGAATGGCGGTGCTGGCTCGAAGGGCTGAATGGCCTACTCCTGCACCTATTGTCTATTGTCTATTGTTTAAAAAACATTTAGACAGGATACACGGGTAGGATAGGTTTAGAGGGATATGGTCCCAACGCAGGCTGGTGGGACTAGTGTGGGTGGGACATGTTGGTCGGTGTGGGCAAGTTGGGTTGAAGGACCTATTTCTCCGCTGTATCACTCTATAACTTCATAAAACATAGAAGCAGCCCACTGAGTCTATAAGCAGGAGGCGCCAGGTTTTGGCGCATTTCACAGTTGCAGTTGGCAACAAAGGCCTGTCGCAGCCGTCACCTCCATCCGCTCATCCCGCGAACCGTCATCCCTCTCCACGCCCGGCCATCTTCAGCCTTCCTGACCCCCGGGGGCACCCCCTCCAGCCGACCTTCAGGGAGCGGGAAGGTACGACCCCCTCCCGGTCCTTTTGTCCAGAGCCAAAAGGCCATTCATCATGCACGGTGGCGCAGCAGTAGAAGTGCTGCCTTACAACACTTGCAGCGCCAGAGACCCGGGTCCGATCCCGACTACGGGTGCAGAGTTGTACGTTCTCCCCGTGACCTGTGTGGGTTTTCACCAGGGGCTCCGGTTTCCTCCCACACTCTAAAAGACGTACAGGTTTTGTAGGTTAATCGGCTTGGCGTAATTGTCAATTGGGGATCGCTGACCGGCACGGACTCGGTGGGCCGAAGGGCCTGTTTCCACGCTGTATCTCTAAACTAAACTAAAACATAAACATGCACTAACACACCGATTTCCGTTTTGCGTCAGATATACTTGAACAAGTTCTATGGCTGTCCGAAGGAAAGGTGTGACCTTGTGGTGCTGTCAGACACACTGAAGAAAATGCAGAAATTCTTCGGATTGCTCCAAACTGGAAAGCTGGATACGGACACGGTCAACATGATGAAAAAGCCACGATGTGGAGTTCCTGATTTAGCCAATTACAACTTCTTCCCACAGAAACCAAAATGGGAAGATAATATAATCACTTACAGGCAGGTGTCACTTTACACATATCGTACATATCGTAACGGCCAAACGCCCCTGCTTTGTAAAATGCTTTTCATTGCTTGGAGTTCATAGCCAATGGAATGTTGGCCTTCATAACAAGAGGAGTTGAGTATAGGAGCAAAGAGGTCCTTCTGGGGTGGTACAGGGCCCTAGTGAGACTGCACCTGGAGTACTGTGTGCAGTTTTGGTATCCAAATTTGAGGAAGGAATATTCTTGCTATTGAGGGCGTGCAGCGTAGGTTTACTAGGTTAATTCCCGGAATAGCGGGACTGTCATATGTTGAAAGACTGGAGCGACTAGGATTGTATACACTGGAATTTAGAAGGGTGAGAGGGGATCTTATCGAAACGTATAAGATTATTAAGGGGTGTGACACGTTAGAGGCAGGAAACATGTTCCCAATGTTGGGGGAGTCCAGAACAAGGGGCCACAGTTTAAGAATAAGGGGTAGGCCATTTAGAACTGAGATGAGGGGAAAAAAAGTTCAGTCAGTGAGTTGTGAATCTGTGGAATTCTCTGCCTCAGAAGGCAGTGGAGGCCAATTCTCTGAATGCATTCAAGAGAGAGCTAGATAGAACTCTTAATGATAGCGGAGTCAGAGGGTATGGGGAGAAGGCAGGAACGGGGTACTGATTGAGAATGATCAGCCATGATCACATTGAATGGCGGTGCTGGCTCGAACGGCCGAATGGCCTCCTCCTGCACCTATTGTCTATTGTCTGTTGAGTTTACTTGAGCTACTGGCATGTTCTCAAAGTGGAAAGAAAACAAAACAAGTTAGACACAAAGTGCTGGAGTAACTCAGCGGGTCAGTCAGCACCCCCGGCTGGAGAGCATGGATAGGTAGACACAAAATGCTGGAGTAACTCAGAGATGCTGTCTGACCTGTAAGTTACTCCAGCTTTTTGTGTCAATTGACAAACTTGCACGTCTTTAGAGCACCCGGAGAAAACCCACTCGGTCGCAGGGAGAAGGTACCTACAGCACCGGAGGTCAGGATCGAAGGTGGGTCTCTGGCACTGTCAGGCAGCAACTCTACCGCTGCGCCACTGTGTCGCCCTAATCTATCCATGTGCTCCAGAGATGCTGCCTGACCCGCTGAGTTACTCCAGCACGTTGTGTCCCTTTGTGTAAGCCAGCATCTGCAGTTGCTTGTCTCTGCATTCTCCGCTGAACTTCTTTTGTCTGCTCCCAGGATTTTGGGGTACACACACGACCTGGACCAAGAGACGGTGGATGACGCCTTTGCTCGGGCTTTTCTGGTGTGGAGTAACTTCACTCCGCTGAAATTTTCCAGGATCCAAGATGGCGATGCCGACATCATGATCAACTTTGGCCGCTGGGGTAACGTTGCTTCCATTGAAACCTAAACAACACTTGAAAGATGGGCGATGAATCCAGAAAAAACGTTATTAACGCCACACAGGGGTATTGGAAGGCCACATCCAATGTCTAAAGGGGGAGTCCAGAACCAGGGCCACATTTTAAGAATAAGGGGTGGGCCATTTAGAACAGAGATGAGGAAAAACTTTTTCAGTCACAGAGTTGTAAATCTGTGGAAGTCTCTGCCTCAGAAGGCAGTGGAGGCCAATTCTTTGGATGCTTTCAAGAGAGAGCTAGATAGAGCTCTTAAGGATAGCGGAGTCAGGGGGTATGGGGAGAAGGCAGGAACGGGGTACTGATTGTGAATGATCAGCCATAATCACATTGAATGGCGGTGCTGGCTCGAAGGGCCGAATGGCCTACTCCTGCACCTATTGTTTATTGTCTATTGATGTTAGTTTAGTTTAGTTTATTACAGTCACGTGCACCGAGGTACAGTGAAAAGCTTTTTCGCTGCGTACTATCCATTCAGCAAAGTTATTTTATATGATTAGGGAGGTTCTGTTTAAACGCTTCAGGTGCAAGTAACTCCAGTTCAATTAGTGGCGGCTGATGCAGACAGTGCTGACCATGTTGAATTTGGACATTCTCCCTGTGACCACGTGGGTCTCCTCCGGGTGCCCCGGTTTCCTGTACATTCCACAGACATGTGGGTTTGAAGGTTCATTGGGGTGTCTCTAAATTGCCCTGAGTGTGTAGAGAGTGGATTTGAAAGTGGGATAGTGTAGAAATAGTGTGAACAAGTGATCAATGGGTGGTGTGGACTCGGTGGGTCAAAGGGCCTGTTTCCATGCTGTATGTCTAAACCAACCTAAGCTAAACGGGGCGGCACGGTGGCGCAGCGGTAGAGTTGCTGCCTTACAGCGAATGCGCCGGAGACTCAGGTTCGATCTTAACTACGGGCGCCGTCTGTACGGAGTTTGTACGTTCTCCCCGTGACCTGCGTGGGTTTTCTCCGAGATCTTCGGTTTCCTCCCACACTCCAAAGACGTGCAGGTTTGTAGGTTAATTGACTAGGTAAATGTAAAAATTGTCCCTAGCGTGTGTAGGATAGTGTTAGTGTGCGGGGATCGCTGGGCGGCGCGGACTCGGTGGGCCGAAGGGCCTGTTTCCATGCTGTATCTCTAAAAATAATCTAAACTAAACTAAGCAACATAGTTAAGCTACAGGACACAAATTGCTGGAATAACTCAGCAGGTCAGGCAGCATATCTGAAGGACATGGATAGGTGACGTTTCGGGTCGAGACTCTTGATAGGTAATGTTTCGGGTCTTTATTTCCAAATATGAGTTATAGAAGTTGGGAAGTCATGTTGCAGTTACATAAGACATTGGTGAGGCCGCATTTAGAGTATTGTGTTCCATGTTATAGGACAGATGTTGTCAAGTTGGGAAGGGCACAGAGAAGACTTACGAGGATGTTGCCAGGACTCGAGGGTCTGAGATATAGGGAAAGGTTGAGCAGGCTGAAACTCTATTCCTTGGAGCGCAGGAGGATGAAGGCTGATCTTAAAGAGATGTACAAAATCATGAGAGGAATAGATCGGGTAGATGCACAGAGTCTCTTGCCCAGAGTGGGTGATTCGAGAACCAGAGGATGTACAGTAGGTGTAAGGTGAAGGGGAAAAGATTTAATAGGAGTCTGAGGGGTAAATTGTTTACACAAAGGGTGGTGGGTGAATGGAACGAGCTGCCATAGGAGGTAGTTGAGGCATGGACTATCTCAAAGTTTAAGAAAGAATGAAACATGTACATGAATAGAACAGGTTTAGGGGAATGTGGGCCAAACGCAGGCAGGTGGGACTAGAGTAGATGGGGCATGTTGGTCGGTGTGGGCAAGTTGGGCCGAAGGGCCTGTTTCCACGCTGTATGATTCTACGACATGGCTAAAATGATTAAAAAATCAAACCTGATCAATGTGGGATCAGTCTGAAGAAAGGTATTGCCCCGAAACGTCACCCACTCCTTCTCTCCAGAGATGCTGCCTGTCCCGCTGAGTTACTGCAGCATTTTGTGTCTGTCTTCGGTTGATACTAGCATCTGCACTTCCTTCATGTACACACATCTAATCTAGCAGTGTTATGTTATCCCCATCCAGAACATGGCGATGGGTACCCATTCGATGGCAAGGACGGGCTGCTGGCCCACGCGTTTGCCCCAGCAAAGGGGCTCGGGGGAGACTCTCACTTTGATGACGACGAGTTCTGGACGCTGGGCGACGGGCCAGGTATGCGGTCATCTGTTCACCTGCCATCTGCTCGATTTAGTCCCCCATTGGTTGTTCACGCTTGATTAATTCCCTCCAGCCATCAGGCTATTAAACACTGCAACCTCCAAATAAGCTCTGAACTACGTAGACTTGGGGCATCGGTTTTGTCTTTTTGTACTATTTTTGTTTGTTTGTTTGTTTTGTATATGTATGTACACATATAATATATATATATATATTATATATATACATACACGTGTGTGTGCGTGGGTGTGTATGTGTGTGTATATTTATATATATATATATATATATGTCTGTGTATATAATAAAAGAAGTTCAGTGTTTTTTATATTTTTCTATACTAAACTTTTATTACATTGTTTATGATATTGTTTGCAGAGTAATATGTTTACATATCTGTTGTGCTGCTGTAAGTAAGAACTTCATTGTTCTGTTTGAGACGTCCTGATTCTTGACTCTTGACCTGATTTGAATGTAGTGCCAAGGACGTGCGGTTTTGTAGGTTAATTGGCCTCTGTAAAACTGCCCTGAGTGTGTAGGGAGTGGATGCCAATGTGAAAGACCCGGTCTCCGCGCCAACAGGCCGCTAGGGACTGGCTGGGCCGAAGGGCCTGTTTCCAAGCCGTACCTCTAAACTAAAATTAAAGGTGAAATTTTGTTTTACAAAATGGTTTGCAGACTATACCATTTACACCAAAGATATTTATGGCAGGACACTTTAAGTACTGTCGCTGATTCCTGAGGGGTTCGGAGGTCTTGGTTACCTCAAGATTTTCAGGTTTCCTTGAAATTTAAACTATAATTATCACGGATTATGTTATTATCTACTAGTTCATTCATTTATTCAGAGCTAACCGGAATAAAAAATGAAAATCACATTTTATGGAACACGGCACCTTGGCGCGGCAGTAGAGTTGCTGCCTCACAGCGCCGGAGACCCGGGTTCGATCCTGACTACGGGTGCTGTCTGTATGGAGTTTGCACGTTCACCCCGTGACCTGCGGGTTTTCCCCCGGGAGCTCCTGTTTCCTCCCAAACTCCAAGGACGTACAGATTTGTCGGCTAATTGGCTAATTGGTCAAATTGCAAATTGCGTAGGATAGTGTTGGTGTGCGGGGATCGCTGGTCAGCCCGGACCCGGTGGGCCGAAGGGCCTGTTTCCGCGTTGTATCTCTAAACTAAACTAAAAAAATGTGTTGAAGTAGATTGGAAATGCTGAATTGGAATTTATGAGTCTGCGCATTTGTGTTTTACAGTTATTAAAGCAAGATTTGGGAATGCCGAAGGTGCTTTTTGCAAATTTCCTTTCTCGTTCAACGGGAAGGAATACAACAGCTGCACAATAGAGGGCCGCAGTGATGGATACCCCTGGTGTTCCACCACCTATGACTTTGACACCGATTCAAAATACGGATTCTGTCCTCATGAATGTAAGATTTCCATTCGAACTAAAGTCATTGAGACATCATCAGGCAAAAAGTGGTCGGTGAGCCAAAGGAGCCATTGTACAGGGCCCTAGTGAAACCGCACCTGGAGTACTGTGTGCAGTTTTGGTCTCCAAATTTGAGGAAGGATATTCTTGCTATTGAGGGCGTGCAGCGTAGGTTCACTAGGTTAATTCCTGGAATAGCGGGACTGTCATATGTTGAAAGACTGGAGCGACTAGGATTGTATACATTGGAATTTAGAAGGACGAGAGGAGATCTTATCGAAACGTATAAGATTATTAAGGGGGTGGACACGTTAGAGGCAGGAAACATGTTCCCAATGTTGGGGGAGTCCAGAACAAGGGGTCACAGTTTAAGAATAAGGGGTGGGCCATTTAGAACGGAGATGAGGAAAAGCTTTTTCAGTCAGAGAGTTGTGAATCTGTGGAATTCTCTGCCTCAGAAGGCAGTGGAGGCCAATTCTCTGAGTGCATTTAAGAGAGAGCTAGATAGAGCTCTTAGGGATAGCGGAGTCAGGGGGTATGGGAAGAAGGCAGGAACGGGGTACTGATTGAGAATGATCAGCCATGATCACATTGAATGGCGGTGCTGGCTCGAAGGGCCGAATGGCCTACTCCTGCACCTATTGTCTATTGAGATAAGAGAGCGTATGATCAAATGAGAAATCAAAGAGAAGGGATTTTATAAGGTCATAGTGTCATACAGTGTGGAAACAGGCCCTTCGGCCCAACATTCCCACACCAGCCAACATGTCCCAGCTACACTAGTACCAGCAGCCTGCACTTGGCCCATATCCCTCTCAACCTGTCCCATCCATGCACCTGTCCAAATGTTTCTTAAACGTTGCGATTTTACCTGCCTCAACTACCTCCTCCGGCAACTCGTTCCAAACAACCAACACCCTCTGCGTGTAAAAGTTATTCCTCAGGTTTCTATTCAATCTTTCCTCCCTCTTCACCTTAAACTAATGTCCTATAGTTCTTATTCACAAAATGCTGGAGTAACTCAGCAGGTCAGGCAGCATCTCGGGAGAGAAGGAAGGACACTTTGAAGAAGTACCCCTCCTATAGTTCTTGATTTCCCTACTCTGGGCAAAAATGTGTCTACCCGATCTATTCCTTTTAATTTGTACACCTTTGTAAGATCACCCCCTCATTGTCCTGCGCTACAAGGAATGGAGCCCTAGCCTGCTTAACCGCCCCCTATAGCTTATATATATAGCTTACAAGTCCTGGCAACATCCTTGTAAATCTTCTCCGCACCCTTCTCTTAAATCTTCTCGGTAAGAGAGGCCTGGACATAGAACATAGCAAAGTACAGGACAGAAACAGACCCTTTGGCCCACATTGTCTCTGTGACGAACATGATCCATATGCCTACATATCCATGAGCCTACCTAAAAGCTTCTTAAATGCCACTATCGTATCTGCTGCCACCACTACCCTTCACTCCAGGCAACCACCACTCTCTCCTCCCGCGCATTTTCTTTCAACTTTCTTCCTCTCACTTTAAAGAAATGGAGAGAATGTAGTTTAGGAAGGATTGAAATGCCACGGGGATTATGCAGCTGCATTTATAGAGAGAAATGATCGAACATGAGATAATAGGTATCACAAAATGCTGGAGTAACTCAGCGGGTCAGGCAGCATCTTGGAGAGAAGGGATGGATGACGTTTCGGGTCGAGACCCTTCTTCAGACTGGGAATATGGGAACATGGGAATAAGTTGTATTAAAACCCAAATTCAGGGAAACTGAATACTTGTGACAGGGATTAATGGGCTGACAGAGACAGTGGTGAGGACAGACTCAAAATGCTGGAGTAACTCAGCGGGACAGGCAGCATCTCTGGAGAGAAGGAATGGGTGACGTTACGGGTTGAGACCCTTCTTCAGACTGAGAATGACGTTTCCACTCAGTCTGAAGAAGGGTCTCGACCTGAAACTTCACCCATTCCTTCTATCCAGAGATGCTGCCTGAACCGTTGAGCATTTTGTGTCTATCTTCGGTTTAAACCAGCATCTGCAGTTCCTTCCTACAACGATAGCGATGAGGAAATCCTTTTGTTGCCTCGGCCCTATTGTTTAATAAAAAAAATAGAAACTTTAAATATTGCTGAAGAACTCGGATCCAATTTAGGTCAAAGAGAACTCTCATGGTGATAAACCGGTGAGGAGCAGGTTAGAGCAGCAGAAATTGAGATAAATTAAAGTTGGCCTTGGACAGAGAAAGGAGTCTAGTCAAAAGGGTTAAGCAATTGTTGAGATGTTAACTGGACCAGGTTATGTGTGCAAATTTCAGCATCAGATGGGCAGCAGCAGAGGCAAGTGTTTTACTTTAGTTTTTGTTTATCTATTGCAGCGTTTCCCAACCTTTTTACCCTTTTGGAACCCTTGAAATAATTGTCGTGTCTCAGGGAACCCCCTACATAAAAAATTATGACACATCTTTATTAATCTCTTTCTTTCTCTTTCATAAACTTAAAGTTCATGAGGCAGACGTAATATATTTTTCTGATAACTGGTTTTGACCAAAAGATAACTTGCGTTTTTCTCGTTTTTTGTGAAATTAAACACAAAATTGACTCAAAAATGCATTTACACGTGATTAGCCTATTTGTCACTATTTCTCTCGGAACCTTTCACGGAACCCTAGCATTCCTGGGAACCCCGGTTGAGAAACGCTGATGTATTGTCATGTACACGAAGATATATTGAAATGGGTGTTCTGCATGCTATCCAGTCAGATCATGTCTGAAGAAGGGTCTCGACCCGAAACGTCGCCCATTTCTTCTCTCCAGAGATGCTGCCTGTCCTGCTGAGTTACTCCAGCATTTTGTGTCTATCCTCACCACTGTCTCTGTCAGCTCCTGCAGCCCATTAATCTCTGTCACAAGTGTTCAGTTTCCCTGAATATGGCATCTCTCTGCCTCAGAAGGCAGTGGAGGCCAGTTCGTTGGATGCTTTCAAGAGAGAGCTGGATAGAGCTCTTAAGGATAGCGGAGTGAGGGGGTATGGGGAGAAGGCAGGAACGGGGTACTGATTGAGAGTGATCAGCCATGATCGCATTGAATGGCGGTGCTGGCTCGAAGGGCTGAATGGCCTACTCCTGCACCTATTGTCTAATGTCTCCCACAAGTGGAAATATCCTCCCCATATTCTCATAAAAGAAAACTTGATCTTTCGGACAAAGACACAAAGTGCTGGAGTAACTCAGCAGGTCAGGCAGTATCTCTGGAGAACAAAATCTTGAGCAGGGTCCTGACCCGAAACATCACCCTTCCTTTTACTCCACAGATGCTGCCTGTCCTGCTGAGTTACTCCAGCATTTTGTGTCTATCCTCACCACTGTCTCTGTCAGCTCCTGCAGCCCATTAATCTCTGTCACAAGTGTTCAGTTTCCCTGAATATGGTATCTCATATTTCACTTGGGCAGCTTACAGCCCAGTGGTCTGAATATTGATTTCGAAGGTATCACAAAATGCTGGAGTAACTCAGCAGGTCAGGCAGCATCTTGGAGAGAAGGAATGGGTGACGTTTCGGGTCGAGACCCTTCTTCAAACTGAATATTGATTTTTTTCACTTCAGGTAGCCCCGGCATTCCCGCTCTCTCCATCCCCTCCCCCACCCAAGTCGCACCAGCTTCTCATTTACACCCTACAAACAGCTAACAATGGCCTGTTTCCTTTATCATCGTTACTTTTTTGCACATCTTTCATTCATTGCTCTTTATCTCTCACATCACCGTCTATATCTCTCATTCCCCTTTTCCCTAACTAGTCTGAAGAAGGGTCTCGGCCCGAAACGTCACCCAGTCCTTCTCTCAATAGATGCCGCCTGACCTGCTGAGTTACTCCAGCATTTTGTGTCTATCTTTGGTATAACATGTACTGTAGGTAATGGAGGGTATAAGAAAGATATAATATCATTGAAATCTAATAAAGTCAGATTCAAGATGGGTCTCCAACGAGGTGGATGGGAGGTCAGGACTAAAACTCTAGCTGATTAGAGAGAGGGCTGTTCACTTGCCTGTTAACAGCTGGGAAGAAACATTTCCTGAAAGTCTATTGAGAAAGGAGCCAAACACCCACACACTGTCCAGGAGTGGATCAACACCTTACATAAAACTGGATATCAAGTTGTAAACATGGCAAAAATGGGCGCACTTTCATGTAAATAAACCGTAAGCCATCTTCCTGTGGCTGTTACACAAGAACTTTACAAGCTGGATTTAACTGAAGGCAGCGTTTAGCTGAAGGCAGTCCTGGAATGTTTACTCATGACCCCGGCAGTCCGCTGCAGTGATTGTACTTCTGTTCAGCGGCCTAGACATGTGCTTTCACTTAAGGATTGTGCTTGCACCTTTATGTTGCAGCATGGGCACATGAATCAGCAGCATGCTTCAAACTATGAAAACCACAATAGATCTTGAGCTGCATAATACTGTAGCTGACAGTTCACCCAAGTTGCTGACTGCAATTGAAGCTGCTTATTAAAAGTGAGTCATGAAACAGATGTTTCTGTTCCTTCAACTAGAACAATGAAATCCAGCTTTCAGCTAAGTTCATGAACTAAGCAAGACAGATTATTTTTCCTGGCATCTGTTTGATCGATTTTACGTAAGAGTCGTAGAGTCAAACAGCATGGAAACAGGCCCTTTGGCCTTTGGCCCAACTTTGCTCATGTCGACCAAGATGCCCCATTCTACACTAGTCAATAGACAATAGACAATAGGTGCAGGAGGAGGCCATTCGGCCCTTCGAGCCAGCACCGCCATTCAATGTGATCATGGCTGATCATTCTCAATCAGTACCCCGTTCCTGCCTTCTCCCCATACCCCCTGACTCCACTATCCTTAAGAGCTCTATCCAGCTCTCTCTTGAATGCATTCAGAGAATTGGCCTCCACTGCCTTCTGAGGCAGAGAGTTCCACTCTGAGGCAGAGAATTGCCCCCATCTGCCTCCATTTATCCCATGTCCCTCGAAACCTTTCTCATTCATACATCTGACCTATCCCACTAAAGTGTTCCTGTCCATGTACCTGTTTTAAATGTTGTTATAGTATCTGCCTCAACTAACTCCCCAGGCAGCTCGTTCCCTCTACACTCCACCCTCTGAGTAAAAAAAATGGCCTTCGAGTTTCTATTAAATCTCTCTCCTCTCTCACATTAAATCTTTGTCCTTCTGGTTCTTGATTCTCCTACTCTGGTAAAATACTCTGTACATCTACCCTATCTGTTCCACTCGTGATGTTATACAACTCTATAAGATCACTCCTCAGTCTACCGAGCTCCAAGGAATAAAGTTCTAGCCTCTCCCTGTAGTTCAGGCACTCAAGTCCTGGCAACATCCTCATAAATCTTCTCTGCACTCTTTCCAGCCTAGTTTAGTTTGGTTTAGTTTATTGAAACGTGTACCGAGCTACAGTGAAAAGCTTTTTTTGTTGAGTGTTATCCAGTTAGCAGAAAGACCATACATGATTACAAGTGTATGAACGAACTGCAAATGCTGGTTTAAACCAGAGATAGACACAAGCGGTGCTGGTTCGAAGGGCCGAATGGTCTACTCATGCAACTATTGTCTATTGTCTAAAATGCTGGAGTAACTCAGCAGGACAGGCAACCCTGTCTTTGAAGAGAAGAAATGGGTGACGTTTTTCGGGTTGAGCCTGAAGAAGAGTCTCGACCCGAAACGTCACCCATTACTTCTCTCCAGAGATGCTGCCTGTCCCGCTGAGTTACTCCAGCATTTTGTGTCTGTACATATAGTATAAGAAAATAACTGCAGATGCTGGTACAAATCGAAGGTATTTATTCACAAAATGCTGGAGTAACCCAGGAGGTCAGGCAGCATCTTAGGAGAGAAGGAATGGGTGACATTTCGGGTCGAGACCCTTCTTCAGAATTGTGTCTGTACATGATTGCTATCAAGCCGTCCGCAGTGTGCAGATGCGGTATAAAGGGAACAACGTTTGGTGCAAGATAAAGTCCAGTGGAATGTGATTAAAGATAGTCTGAGGGCCTCCAATGAGGTTGTTGGTGGCTTAACAACATCTTTCTCATACTAATTGCGCGGAATTCTTTGTTGTGGAGTGAGTCTGTAACAGGTTTTGCTTCTTTGCAGCGCTATTCACCATGGGCGGTAACAGTGACGGGGCGCCGTGCACGTTCCCTTTTACCTTTGACAGCAAGCCGTTTAATAGCTGTACGACTGAAGGGAGAAGCGATGGCTATCGATGGTGCAGTACGACCAGCAACTATGACACGGACAGAAAATATGGCTTTTGTCCGGTACAAGGTACTTCTTGTTATTTTTTTGGTTCGAGACACAGCGCCGACCGGCGATCATCGTACACGAGGGCAGCACAGTGGCGCAGCGGTAAGTGTTGCTGCCTCACAGCGCCGGAGACCCGGGTTCGATCCTGACTACTGGTGCTGACGGTACGTTCTCCCTGTGCCCTGCGTGGGTTTTCTCCGGGTGTTCTGGTTTCCTCCCATGCTCCAGGTTTGTAGGTTAATTGGCTTCGGTAAAAATTGTAAATTGTCCCAGGTGTGTGGGATGGTGCTAGTGTACGGGGCGGTCACTGGTCGGCGTGGACTCTGTGGGCCAAAGGGCATGTTTCCGTGTCTAAAGTCTAAAGGACAGTCAAACATGCAAAATGCTCTGCAATGTGGAAGTGGAGTGTTGGGATCTCTGAAGCAAACGGATTGACTGCCCATTTAGCCAATAGACAATAGGTGCAGGAGTAGGTCATTTGAGCCATCACCGCCATTCAATGTGATCGTGGCTGATTTATTATGTCTGAACAAGGGTCTCAACCCGAAACGTCACCCATTCCCTCTTTCCTAGATGCTGCCTGACCTACTGAGTTACTCCAGCATTTTAGATTTTTTTTTAGATTGAGAGATACAGCGCAGAAACAGGCCCTTCTGCCCACCGGGTCCGCGCCGCCCAGCGATCCCCGCACACTACCACTATCCTACACCCACTAGGAACAATTTTTACATTTGCCCAGCCAATTAACCTACATACCTGTACGTCTTTGGAGTGTATGAGGAAACCGAAGATCTCGGAGAAAACCCACGCGGGTCACGGGGAGAACGTACAAACTCCGTACAGACGGCGCCCATAGTCAGGATCGAACCTGAGTCTCCGGCGCTGCATTCGCTGTAAGGCAGCAACTCTACCGCTGCGCCATCGTGCCGCCCTACCTATGGATACCTATGGCTGATTTAATGGCCACCTTATTCCAACCATCGTCTTCCCCCACCATATCTGCTTCCTAGACTTCATACATTTGTTTTCTCTTGTTCTCGCTTCTAATGAACGATCTTTGACCTGAAACAGTAGCTGCTGCCTGGCCCACTGTGATTTTTCCAGCATTTTCTGTTTTTTTGTCTTCCATCAGATAATCAGCGTCTGCAGTTTTTGTTTTGATTCCTTGAACCATTCCTCCCCGATTTCCTCTTTTGCCTCTCGGCCAAATATCCATGGGTTCTGGAGTCAAGAATAGCAACATTTCATAACGTCCAATTATCAGCTGCCATTTCCTGTCAGAAAATGTTAGAATAGCATGCGTTGGAACAAAGACTTACCCGTACATATAAAGGTCATTGTGGAATCTTCTGACTGCTCTCTGCTGACTGTATTTAATGGGCTATCTGACAACATTGCAAAGTGCCCCAGGAATAATAAGCTTGCACTTTTCAAATGGGTAACATATTTTGCAGTGCATGTTTCGTTTCTGACAGTCAGTGTATCAATCTCCCTTCCATTGTCACTTCCAACTACACTTCACGCTGCCTCGGCAAGGCCACCAGCATAATCAGGAACCAGTCTCACCCTGACAGTGATAGACACAAAATGCTGGAGTAACTCAGCGGGACAGGCAGCCTCTCTGGGGAGAAGGAATGGGTGACGTTTCGAATCGAGACCCCTCTTCTCCCCTCTCCCATCTGGCACAGAGGTATAGTAGCGTGAGGATGCAATGCTCCAGATTCAGGGCCAGTTTCTTCCCAGCTATATTCAAGCAACTGAACCATCCTATCACCAGCTCTAGAGCGGTCCTGACCTATCATCTACCCGATTGGAGACTATCGGTCTATCCTTAATCGGACGTTACTGGACTTAATCTTGCACTAAATGTTCTTCCTTTTATCTATTCCCTGTGTCTGTTCACTATGGACTGCTTGAATGTAATTATGTACAGTATTTCCACTGACTGGATAGCACGCAGCAAAAAAGCTTTTCACTGTACCTCGGTGACAATATACTAAACATTAGTTAGTTTATACACGTGACAATGTACTAAACTAAATTTTGGTCTTTAGTGTGGACACATGGAAATGCAGATGCTGAAACCTAGATCCAAACACAAAGTGCTGGAGTAACCCAACAGGTTAGGCAGCATCCGCGGAAAGAGTGGATAGTTTGAGACCCTTTTTCAGACCAGAAGAGGGGTCCTGATCCAAAACATCTTCCATCCATTTCCTCCACAAATCTTAATGGATGGTGGAGGGATATGTTCTCAGATAGTTTAAGAAGTCTCTACACAATCACATGATTTAGTTTAGAAGTACAGCACGGAAACAGAACCGACAGCCCGCCGAGTCCGCATCGACCAGCGATCCCCGTACACGGGCACTACCCTACACAACAAGAGACAATTTACAATCTTTTACCGAAGCCAATTAACCAACAAATCTGCACGTCTTTGGAGTGTGGACGTAAACTGAAGCAGCTGGGGGAAAACCCACACGGTCACGGCGAGAACGTACAAACTCCGTGCAGACAGCGCCCGTAGTCGGGATCGAACCCGGGTCTCTGGCGCTGTGAGGCAGCAACTCTACCGCTGCGCTCCACTTGAGTCTCCAAGGTACAGAAGATGACAGACCCCATTATTTAATGGGGCAAGTATAGGTGGGTGGAGGGCATGGACATGATGGGCCAAAGGGCCTGTTTCTGTGCTGCAACACTCCGTAATTGGGAACAGATTAAGAAAAGTTTACGGTATACAGAGCGCCGATGGTCACGTGAGGCATGTTCATAAGTTCATACAGGATAGGAACAGAATTAGGCCATTCGGCCCATCAAGTCTATTCCGCCATTCAGTCTTAGCTGATCTATCTTTCCCTCTTAACCAAATATCCTGCCTTCTCCCCCACACCCCAGACACCCTGACTATTCAAAAATCTATCTCTCTCTGCCTTAACGATATCCACTGACGACCTCCACGGCCTTTTAGGGCAATGAATTCCACAAATTCACCACCTTCTGACTAAAGGGATTTCTCCTTATCTCCTTCCTAAAGGAATGTGCTTTAATTCTGAGGCTATGACCTCTAGTCCTCGACTCTCCCACCAGTGGAAACATCCTCTCCACATCCACTCTATCCAAGCCTTTCTCTATTCTGTCTGTTTCAATGAAGTCCCTCCTCATTCTTCTAAACTCCAGCGAGTACAGATCCAGTGTTGACAAACGCTCATCATAGGTTACCCCACTCATTCCTGGGATCATTCTTATAAACCTCCTCTGGACCCTCTCCAGAGCCAGCATGTCCTTCCTCAGATATGATCTTAGAAACATAGAAAATAAGTGCAGGAGGAGGCCATTTAGCCCTTTGAGCCAGCACCACCAATCATTGTGATCATGGCTGATCATCTACAATCAGTAACCTGTGCCTGCTTTCTCCCCATATCCCTTGATTCCACTAGCCCCAAGAGCTCTATCTAACTCTCTTTTAAATTCATCCAGTGAATGTGCTTTAATCTGAGGCTATGACCTCTAGTCCTCGACTCTCCCACCAGTGGAAACATCCTCTCCACATCCACTCTGTCCAGGCCTTACATTAGCCACGAATGTTACAAATGGATCCCGCATGATTGCTCGCGATGCCATTATCAGTGCCATAATGGTCAATCAGTATTTTCAATGGTCCCAACCCGAAAGGTCACTTATCCATGTTCTCCAGGGATGCTGCCTGACCTGCTGAGTTACTCCAGAACTGTGTAGGGGTTTCTTTGTAAACCAGCATCTGCAGTTTCTTGGTTCTACATTTCCAATGGATGGACCTTTTTCTACTGAGACAAGTTATAGACAATAGGTGCAGGAGGAGGCCATTCGGCCCTTCGAGCCAGCACCGCCATTCACTGTGATCATGGCTGATCATCCACAATCAGTACCCCTTTCCTGCCTTCTCCCCATACCCCTTGACTTCACCATCTTTAAGAGCTCTATCTAACTCCCTCTTGAAAGCATCCAGAGAATTGGCCTTCTGAGGCAGAGAATTTCACAGATTCACAACTCTCTGTGTGAAAAAATGTTTCCTCATCTCCGTTCTGAATGGCCTACCCCTTATTCTTAAACGGTGACCTCTGGTTCTGGACTCCCCCAACATTGGGAACATGTTTCCTGCCTCTAGCATGTCCAATCCCTTAATAATCTTATATGTTTCGATAAGATCTCCTCTCATCCTAAATTCAATTGTATATAAGCCCAGTCGCTCGTAAGTTTGATAAGTGCTCAGAGTAGCTCAGCAACACTCAACAATCCAGTGATTCTTTCTTTATGCTCCCAGAGCAGCAGTTATTGGGAAATGAAATCGGGACAGATCATCACTCTGGTATTTATTTTCTGCTTCATGTGCACTTCTGTCATGCAACATTAGCAAAGTGTGGTTGTTCAATAACAATTCATTTTGGCAAACGCTCTTTTAATAAAAACATTCTTGGATGAGGTTATCTGCTAAGGATAATCATTTCAATGTGGCTGGTGGATTTACAAAAGTGCGTTACTTCCACAGAAGGAACATGTTAATTTGTCCTGGGCCTCCTCCATTTTCGGAGTGAGGCCAAACACAAATTGGAGGAACAGCACCTCATATTTTGCTTGGGCAGCTTACAGCCAAGCGGTATGAATATTGATTTCTCTAACTTCGAGTAACCAGGCAATCCTCCATCCCTCTCCTACCCACATCATTGTACTAGCTTCAAAGTCATCTTGTTGGATCTCATTGTCAGTAACTCGTTTTATTTTTAGATTTAGAGATACAGCACGGAAACAGGCCCTTCGGCCCACCAAGTCCGCGCCGCCCAGCGATCCCCGCACATTAACACTATCTTACACACACTAGGGACAATTTTTACATTTTACCCAGTCAATTAACCTACATACCTGTACGTCTTTGGAGTGTGGGAGGAAACCGAAGATCTCGGAGAAAACCCATGCAGGTCACGGGGAGAACGTACAAACTCCGTACAGGCGGCGCCCGTAGTCAGGATCAAACCTGAGTCTCCGGCGCTGCATTCGCTGTAAGGCAGCAACTCTACCGCTGCGCCACCGTGCCGCCCACCTGGGCCACAGCTAACAATGTCCTGTCTCCTTTATCATCATTATTTTTTTGCAGATATTTCATTCATTTGTTCTATATCTCTACATCATCATCTATGTTTCTTGTTTCCCTTTCCCCTGACTCTCAGCCTGACGAAGGGTCTCGACCCGAAACGTCACCTATTCCTTCTCTCCAGAGATGCTGCCTGACCAGCTGAGTTACTCCAGCTTTTTGTTCCTATCTTCGGTTTAAACCAGCATCTGCAGTTCCCTCCAGCATATTAATTTCAGCTCCACTTTGAGTCTTCACCCACTTGCGAAAGGCTCTTACCAGTCGTCATTGATACAAGGCCTGGAATGTTTTGGAATGAACTCCACGAGATTTTAAAGTAAAAACTATGCTCAAAGTCACAAACTCAATGAGCATTTCCATGCTGAATGGTACTAAAACCACAACTGCCTAGCAAAGTCAGAGACCTGGGTTCTATCCTGACTACAGGTGCTGTCTGTACAGTGTTTGTACGCTCTCCCTGTGACCACGTGGAGTTTCCCTGGGTGTGACGGTTTCCTCCCGCACTCCAAAAACAGACAGGATTTTTAGATTCATTGGCTTTGGTGAAAGAAAATTGTAAGTTGTCCCGAGAGTGTAGGATAATGCCATTGTATGAGGATCGCTGGTCGGTGCGGACTCGGTGGGCCCCAGGGCCTGATTCCGCGCTATATTTCTGCACTAAACTAAACAGGTTCAACATATCCAGCCAAGTTGTGATTATTTGATTATGTTGTTGAAATACTTTTTGGGGAAAGGTTCCTTTGTTCAAAATGTGGACAAACAATTCTCAATGGGTTTATTCTATTAGGTTAAAAACCTAACCTAGACCCCACCTTGCCTAGCAACTACAGACCCATTTCCAAACTGCCATTCCTGTCAAAAGTCCTTGAAAAGGCAATCCTTAACCAATTAGTGCCCTACCTGCACCAAAACACCATCCTGGAAAGTTTCCAGTCAGGTTTCAGAGCCCACCACAGCACAGAGTCTGCCTTGTTGAAGGTACACAACGACCTGCTTCTCGCCATCGACACCGGCGACTGTGCAATCCTGCTCCTTCTCGACCTCAGCGCAGCATTCGATACAGTGGACCACACCATCCTTATTGACCGTCTCCGGTACGCGGTTGGCATTGATGGCACTGCCCTGAGCTGGTTCGCTTCGTACCTCAAAGATAGGAGTTTCGCCATTAACATAGGCAGTTATTCCTCTGCTCCAGCTAGCCTCTCCTGCGGAGTTCCACAAGGCTCAATCCTAGGCCCCATTCTCTTTTCTCTATACATGCTCCCCCTTGGCCAAATCATTCAAAGGCACGGCATTTCTTTCCACTGCTATGCCGATGACACTCAGCTTTACCTCCCCCTGAAACCCAACAACCAGTCAAATTTAAACAGCCTCTCACACTGCCTTGAGGACATAAAATGTTGGATGGCACAGAACTTCCTCCAATTAAATGAGAGCAAGTCTGAGGTCATCCTATTCGGCCCCCCCGACTCCATCAAATTGATAACAGGCAGTCTTGGAAGCCTATCCTGCCTAGTCAAACCGCATGTCAAAAACCTCGGCATGATATTTGACTCTGCATTAAAATTTGATAAGCAAGTCAACGCTGTGGTAAAAGCCAGCTTCTTCCAACTTCGAACCATAGCTAAAATCAAACCTTTCCTCAAATTCGACGACACAGAAAAAATCATTCACGCTTTCATTTCCTCCCGCCTAGACTACTGGAACTCCCTATACACTGGGATCAGCCAATCTTCCCTGTCCCGCCTGCAACTGGTCCAAAACGCCGCAGCGAGACTCCTGACGGGTACCCGTAAAAGGGACCACATCACCCCGATTCTGGCCTCTCTCCACTGGTTCCCTGTACGGTACAGAATCAACTTCAAGCTCCTCCTATTCACGTATAAAGCCCTAAATGGACACTCCCCCCCCTACATCAACAATCTTCTAACCCCCCTCTCTAACTCCAGGTCCCTCAGATCGGCCGACTTGGGGCTATTCACTATCCCACGGTCTAGGCTTAAACTCAGGGGTGACCGCGCTTTTGCGGTTGCAGCTCCTAGACTGTGGAACAGCATCCCTCTCCCGATCAGAACTGCCCCCTCCATCGACTCCTTTAAGTCCAGGCTCAAAACATATTTCTACTCCCTAGCGTTTGAGGCTCATTGAGGAGGCGCTGTGAACTGTTTGCGTGCTACTGTATGTTTTCATTTTTTTTTTTCTATTGGAACCTAATCAAATGTACAGCACTTTGGTCAACGTGGGTTGTTTTTAAATGTGCTATACAAATAAAATTGACTTGACTTGACTTGACTATTCACAAAATGCTGGAGTAACTCAGCAGGTCAGGCAGCATCTCGGGAGAGAAGGAATGGGTGACGTTTCGGGTCGAGACCCTTCTTCAGACTGATCTCATCAGTCTGAAGAAGGGTCTCGACCCGAAACGTCACCCATTCCTTCTCTCCCGAGATGCTGCCTGACCTGCTGAGTTACTCCAGCATTTTGTGAATAAATCGATTTGTACCAGCATCTGCAGTTATTTTCTTATAATTCTCAATGGGTTGTTCCTCAAGCATGTCCACCATAACAACAACAAACGATTCAGGGAACTGTTTGTTTTATAGTAGCTACCTTTACTGAACATTATACTTCATGTCAGAATTAATGTGATAGCTTTTAATAAAATATCCTTGTGGGCCTTGATTCTAGATCTGTTGTCCATTTGTAACATTTCCCTGTACATAGACCCAAGGAACTGCAGATGCTGGTTTACAAAAAACACACACACAAAGTGCTGGAGTAACTCAGCGGGTCAGGCGGCATTTCGGGAGAACATGGATCGACGACATTTCGTGAAGATGTGTCCCGACTCAAAACATCGCCTCTCCATGTTCTTCAGAGATGCTGCCTGACCTGCTGAGTTACTCCGGCACTTTGTCTTTTTTCTCCCAATACTTAGTTTGTTGATTTATAGCGATGGAAGGAACTGCAGACACTGGTTTGAACCGAAGATAGACACAAAAAGCTGGAGTAACTCAACGGGCCAGACAGAGTTTCCCTGGAGGAAAGGAATAGGCGACGTTTTTGGGTCGAGACCCCTCTTCAGACTGCAGATTTATAGTTCATTTCACATTACTTAACCGGACTAATTTCTTCATTTCAGCCTCAGCAACAATTGGGGGGAATTCGGATGGGGCACCCTGTGCATTTCCTTTCGTTTTCCTTCGGAATACCTTTGACTCTTGCACCACAAATGGACGTAACGATGGAAAGATGTGGTGTGCCACCACTGGGAGTTATGATGATGACAGCAAGTGGGGATTCTGCCCTGACAGTGGTAAGTGGCAGACGAGTTGTACAGGGCCCTGGTGAGACCACATCTGGAGTATTGTGTGCAGTTTTGGACTCCTAATTTGAGGAAAGGACGTCCTTGCTGTTGAGGCAGTGCAGCGTAGGTTCACGAGGTTAATCCCTGAGATGGCGGGGCTGTCATGTGAGGAAAGATTGGAAAGACTGGGCTTGTATTCACTGGTGTTTAGAAGGATGAGAGGGGATCTTCTAAAATTATAAAAGGACTAGCTAGACAAGCTCGATGCAGGAAAAAAATTCCCAATGTTGGGGGAGTCCAGAACCAGGGGCCACAGTCTAAGAATAAAGGGGAGGCCATTTAAAACTGATGGGAGAAGAAACTTTTTCACCCAGAGAGTTGTGAATTTGTGGAATTCTCTGCCACAGAGGGCAGTGGAAGCCAATTCACTGGATGAATTTAAAAGAGAGTTAGATAAAGCTCTGGGGGCTGGTGGAATCAAGGGATATGGGGAGAAGGCAGGCACAGGTTACTGATTGTAGATGATCAGCCATGATCACAATGAATGGTGGTGCTGGCGCGAAGGGCAAAATGGCCTCCTCCTGCACCTATTTTCTTTGTTTCTAAGATCATATCTGAGGAAGGACGTGCTGGCTCTGGAGAGGGTCCAGAGGAGGTTTACAAGAATGATCCCAGGAATGAGTGGGGTAACCTATGACGAACGTTTGTCGACACTGGGTCTGTACTCGCTGGAGTTTAGAAGAATGAGGAGGGACTTCATTGAAACACACAGAATAGAGAAAGGCTTGGATAGAGTGGATGTGGAGAGGATGCTTCCACTTGTGGGAGAGTCTAGGACCAGTGGTCACAGCCTCAGAATTAAAGGACGTTCTTTTAGGCAGGAGATGAGGAGAAATTTCTTTCATCAGAGGGTGGTGAATCTGTGGAATTCTTTGCCACATTAGGCTGTGGTGGCCAAATCAGTGGATATCTTTAAGGCAGAGATCGATAGATTCTTGAATAGTACGGGTGTCGGAGGTTATGGGGAGAAGGCAGGAGAATGGGGTTAGGAGGGAGAGATAGATCAGCCATGATTGAATGGCGGAGTAGTCTTGATGGGCTGAATGGCCTAATTCTACTCCTGTCGCTTATGACCATATGACAGTAAAAGTTAAAAAACTATACTTTTTAGAAGGGGGTGGCATGGTGGTGTGGCGGTAGAGTTGCTGCCTCGCAGCGCCAGAGACCCGGGTTTAATCCTGGCCTTCCTCTGTCAACAGTTGGCTAAAATAATACTGATGTTTCTTTTTTCTTGCAGGTTATAGTCTCTTCCTTGTCGCTGCTCATGAGTTTGGCCACGCACTCGGGCTAGAGCACTCCCAGGATCCGGGGGCATTAATGGCTCCAATTTACACCTACACCAGAAACTTCAGGCTGTCGCAAGATGACATTTCCGGCATTCAGAAACTCTATGGTACAGTAACAGCGGAGACAATTCATAATGGAAAATTAATAATTTGTTTTGCACACTGCAGTTTGACTGTTACGAACAAAAATGTTCTTTAAATGGGTTGTAAGAAACTGCAACTTAAAGAAGAAGACTCACTTCAGAAGGCGGTGGTTGAGGCAGGGGCAATTGCAACGTTTAAGAAACAATTCGACAGGTACATGGATAGGACAGGTTTGACAGGATACGGGCCAAACACAGGCTGGTGGGACGAGTGTAAATGGGACATGTTGGTCGGTGTGGGTAGGTTGGGCTGACAGGCCAGTTTCAACGCTGTATAGAAACATAGAAAATAGGTGCAAGAGGAAGCCATTCGGCCCTTCGAGCCAGCACCGCCATTCATTGTGATCATTGCTGATCGTCCCCAATCAATAACCAGTGCCTGACTTCTCCCCATATCCCTTGATTCCATTAGCCCCTAGAGCTCTAACTCTCTCTTAAATCCATCCAGTGATTTGGCTTCCACTGCCCTCTGTGGCAGAGAATTCCACAAATTCACAACTCTCTGGGTGAAAAAGTTTCTTCTCGCCTCAGTTTTAAATGGCCTCCCCTTTATTCTAAGACTGTGCCCCCTGGTTCTGGGCTCGCCCAACATTGGGAACATTTTTCCTGCATCTAGTTTGTCCAGTCTTTTTATAATTTTATATGTTTCTATAAGATCCCCTCTGATTCCACGTATGATTCCACGTCTCTAGAAAAACTGAGTTCACCTTCTTTTCCCTCAACTTATTTAAATATTATAAAATGCATAATGACGAGAAATTTATTTGAGCAAATCTTGGGAATATTATTCCAGCTTTTATTTGGACACTGCTGATGGCTTGATTGTAATAATATAGTCTTTCCGCTGACTGGATAGCACGCAACAAAAAACCTTTTCACTGTACCTCGGTACACGTGACAATAAACCAAACTAATTAACTAACCGATTCAGTAATTCAAACGTCTTCATTGTATGTTAAACAGTTGCATATCGAACAAAGTTCTATCCATCAGAGGTAAATCTAAGTATCAGTCCAAGAATAACTGAGATGATGCAAAAAGTAGGCATAGTTTGTAAATTCATGTTATATATTACAACAGTAGACACAAAAACCTGGAGTAACTTAGTATGATAGGCAGCATCTCTGGGGAGAAGGAATGTGTGACGTTTGAGACGAGGTCGAGTCGAGGTTTCGGGTCGAGACTGAAGAAGGGTCTCGACCCAAAACGTCACCCATTCCTTCTCTCCAGAGATGCTGCCTGTCCCGCTGAGTTACTCCAGCTTTTCGTATCTATCTTTGATTTAAACGAGCATCTGCAGTTCATTCCTACTTATATATTACCATGATGTGTTAACATGTCTTATCAATACTTTATGACTTTATTGAATGAATTGAACAATTATTAACATTCTTACTGCCTCCTGTCAACTGCATGTCATTTTTGGTCCTTTGCATTCACTTTAGGTGCTCCAACTGGTAAGCCTTTGCCACCAACACAGGGTCCAGTTACTCCAATGGATCTATGTAAGGAGAACTTGGTCTTTGATGCAGTTACACACGTGAGGGGAGAAATGTTCTTCTTTAAAGATCGGTATGGACTCTTTACCCATTTTATATCTATCTGTTATTCACCAGAAGTCAAGAGTATTTAATTGTCATATTGTACCAGCAATGGAACAGTAAAATTCTTACCTTAGTTTCATTTTGTTTTGAAATACAGTGCGGAAACGGCCCCTTTCGCCCTGCCAGTCGGCACTGACCAGCGGTCCCCGCACACTTACACTATCCCACACACGCGAGGGACAATTTTACATTCATACCAAGCCAATTAGTCTTTGGAGTGTGGGAGGAAACCGAAGTTCTCGGAGAAAACCCACGCAGGTCACGGGGAGAACGTACAAACTCTATACAGAAGGCACCCTTAGTCGGGATCGAACCCAGGTCTCTGGCGCTGTAAGGCAGCAACTCTACCGCTGCGCCACCATGCCCCACACAGCTTCTGCAGCTTGACAACCCCATTAACGCAATACACAGATATGCTGGATTAAACCGAAGATGGACACAAAAAGCTGGAGTAACTCAGCGAGACAGGCAGCATCGACCCGAAACGTCACCCATTCCTTCTCTCCAGAGATGCTGCCTGACCCGCTGAGTTACTCCAGCATTTTGTGTCTATCCATAATCACATAACCTTGTCTTCATTATCCAATAAAGTAGTTACTTAAACTTTAATCTGTCTAAATGCCTAGAGATGATAATTATTTCTTTAATATCTGACATCATAAATGATCTTCCAAAATATTTGAATTACTTAGTTTTTTTCCTATTACTGATATTAGTATAAAGATAATGTAGAAGTGCTTTAAGTAATTCAATCCATTTAAAATGAAAGTTTTTGTTATAATGCGATTGTTTCAGGCAGGTTTAGCTAATCCTGTGTAATGTTATTGTGATTTCCCGCATTTAAGCAAGTTTGGTAGAGTTATCCCGGTTTGCAAAGACCAATTTATTCTTCTCCTTGAGAAAGACGCGGAATAGGTTTATCAACTATTATTTTATTCTGTTTCCGGGTGTACGATTGTCAAAGAGAATAATCTCAAAAATCCGTGGAATTCTCTGCCTCAGAAGGCAGTAGAGGCCAATTCTCTGAATGCATTCAAGAGAGAGCTAGATAGAGCTCTTAAGGATAGCGGAGTCAGGAGGTATGGGGAGAAGGCAGGAACGGGGTACTGATTGAGAATGATCAGCCATGATCACATTGAATGGTGGCGCTGGCTCGAAGGGCCGAATGGCCTCCTCCTGTACCTATTGTCTATTGTCTATAAAAAGGGGAAGTGTGTAGTAAATGGTGCTGTAGGCAGATTCATGGTGCAAAGGGTGATGAGAAATGGGCATCCCGAGGAATCTGTCGATTGTGAGTTCTCTCAAACCTTTTGCTCCTTCAGATTTTTCTGGAGGACCACAAATCCTCGGAACAAGCCCACCGGACCGAGCCTCGTTGTTATCTACTGGGTTGACCTACCTGACACAATTGACGCTGCCTATGAGGATCCTATTCAGGAAAAGAATGTATTCTTTGCAGGTATCATTCTTAATATCCACTCTGGTTCAGCAAATACATCACATTTATGGTTTATTCAACAAACTGGCAGATACAGTGTCTAGGACCCAGCCAAAATTCTGCAATGCACAGAACTTTAACCAGTTTGTTCAGCCACAATATTAACTTGACGAATATTAATTTGTCACCTTCCCCTCAGCTAACAATGAACCATTCTACATTTCCTTGTCAGCATCTGCTTTGATCTGTCGTTTTCACACCTTTACCCTTCTATATCACTAGACTCCATCTCCCCTGACTCTCAGTCTGAAGAAGGGTCTCGACCCGAAACATCACCCATCCCTTCTCTCCAGAGATGCTGCCTGTCCCGCTGAGTTACCCTAGCATCTTGTGTCCATCTTCAGTAAACCAGCATCTGCAGTTTCATCCTACACATTAACTTTTTAAAAACTCTTCATAGCTACGAAATCCTACGTAATCTAAAAGTCAATAATGTCGTTATTTTTGCACTCTATGCAAACTCTGAGGTAAATCCTATGGGGACAGTAACTCAGCTTTTCCACATTTTTAACCTTTACCGCCACTATGTGTCAGCAATGAAAGCAATAATTAGTGAGAATTATGTCATGTGTGAAAGACAAGAAAATGCTTGATCTTAATAGTGGTGACGTTGGATTAGTTTAGAGATACAGCGCGGAAACAGGCCCTTTCGGCCCACTGGGTCTGCGCAGACCAGCGATTCCCGCACATTAACACTATCCTATACCCACTAGGGACAATTTTTACATTTACCAAGCCAATTAACCTACGTATCTGTACGTCTTTGGAGTGTGGGAGGAAACCGAAGATCTCACAGAAAACCCACGCAGGTCATGGGGAGAACGTCCAAACTCCATACAGACGGCGCCCGTAGTCGGGGATCGAACCCAGATCTCCGGCGCTGCATGGGGACAAGGCAGGAACGGGGTACTGATTGAAAATGATCAGCCATGATCACATTGAATGGCGGTGCTGGCTCGAAGGGCCGAATGGCCTACTCCTGCACCTATTGTCTATTGCATTCGCTGTAAGGCAGCAACTCTACCGCTGTGCCACCGTGACCGCCCTAAAGAACATGATTGCAGTATAAAATCAATTTCCTCGAATAATGTTAGAAATAACTTTATCACCTTGCCATTCAGAAGTTCAATACTAATATCACAATGTGAGAGTAATTATGGAAGAAATAAAAGGTTTTGTCGAGTGCATGGCTGATAACGTGAAGAAATCACAGGTCGGCAATGTTCAATCACACTATATCACTGGAAAACACTGCCTCTCCTTCCTTAGGTGATCAGTACTGGATTTACACTGCCAGCAACCTGGACAAAGGATACCCCAAGAAAATATCTATGCTTGGTCTTCCAAGTGACCTGCCACGAATCGATGCAGCTTTTAATTGGAAGAAAAACAAGAAGACCTATTTCTTCGCAGGTGACAAATTCTGGAGGTAAGTTGAAGCGCTAAATATCAATGAACAATGTTTTATATTTTCAGATTATAGCTTGAATAACCATTCTTTATTCTTGCAAATGTGCAAAATGTTAAAACGTTGGATTTTACGATGCTGCAGATTAGATTAATTTTGTTGTCACAAAATAAAATATAATTTTTGGGCAGCACGGTGGCGCAGCGGTAGAGTTGCTGCCTTACACCGCCAGAGACCCGGGTTCGATCCTGACTACGGGTGCTGTCTGTGCGGAGTTTGTACGTTGTCCCCGTGACCTGCGTGGGTTTTCCCCGGGTTTCTCCCACACTCCATGCAGTTTTGTAGGATAATTAGTTTTGGTTAAAATTGCAAATTGTCCCTAGTGTTTGTAGGATAGTGTTGGTGTGCGGGGATCGATGGTCGGCGCGGACTCGGTAGGCCATAGGGCCTGTTTCCATGCTGTATCTCTAAACTAAACTAAAGAATAACATTCTAGTGTAGATGGGACATGTTGATTGGTGTGGGCAAACTGACATTCAATAATTGGTCTTTGTAGGAGTAAGTTACGTTATCTATATACTAAAACTCTCATTTGTTATCTTGTTTGTGACTGAACTTCAGCCAAAACGGTACACGATAGCGCGACAGTTTTAGGCCCACCTTACTCACCATTGTCACTTTAGTGATAATGCAAGTAGTTTTATTGAAATCGGTGTTATATTTTTTAAGTTATTCACATTTTAAAGTTTACATTTATCTCCTAGGGAGGGAGGGAGGGAGGGGGGAGGGGGGTGGATAAGGGGTTGAGGGGGAAGGGGAAGTGGGGAGGAGAGGGGGGAGGGGGAGGGGGAGGGGAGGGGAAGAAGGGGAGAGGGGGGGAGGAGAGGGTGCTGCACCAATGCAGGAGAGGTTTGGGCCCAACGGGTCCACTTGGTCGAGAATGCAAGTAGCTTTATTGAAATCGGTGTTATATTTTTTAAGTTATTCACATTTTAAAGTTTAAATCTATCTCGTAGGGAGGGAGGAGGGAGGGGTGGGGGGAGGGAGGGGGGAGGAGGGTGGATAAGGGGGGTTGAGGGGGAAGGGGAAGTGCGGAGGGGAGGGGGGAGGGGAGGGGGAGGGGAGGGAGGGGAGAGGGTGCTGCACCAATGCAGGAGAGGTTTGGGCCCAACGGGTCCACTTGGTCTAGTTATAACTAAAGGTCTGGATTTTGAATTCTTGCAGATACAATGAGGCAAAGAAGAAAATGGATGCTGGATTCCCTAAACTAATTGCAGATGCCTGGAATGGGATCCCAAATAACTTGGGTTCAGTCCTAGAGTCTCTTGAAAACGGTGAGATTGATGTCTTTACAGTAGAACAAAACCCTGGGATGTTACTGGTTAAAAATCAGGAAGCGAAACAATGTTACCCATCGCTAAAAGCATGATCCCCCATGCACGCTTATTAATTCATCACTTTTCCATGAACAAGGCATGTCCATAACTTAAACAAATCGTTGCAATAACAACGGGTTTGTGGTGACATAACGGACTGGGGTCAACAATTGTTTCAGATTTATAGAAATAGTAAAGGCAAACAAACGAGCCGTAAAACTCCACGGAACACATCATCTGGTTAAATAATCTCTGCATAGGTTAAGCTACCTTTGGAAGTAAGAATTGCCAGAGGGTCACAGCGGTAGAGCTGCTGCCTTACAGTGCCAAAGACCCGGGTTCCATCCTGGCTAAATGCCCTATATGAGAGCTCCAAGCTCTATAGTACATTGGTTAGGCTGCGTTTGGAATATTGCGTGTGGTTCTGGTCAGCCCATTGTAGGAAAGATGTGGAGGCCTCGGAGAGGATGCAGAAGAGGTTTACCAGAATGCTGCTTGGATTAGAGGGTCCCAGCTACTGGGGGAAGTTGGATAGATTTGGATTGTTTTCTCTGGAAGGTTGGAGGTTGAGGGGGAAACTGATAGATATATACAAAACTTTGAGTGACATAGATTGAGAAGGTGTAAGAAAATAACTGCAGATGCTGGTACAAATCGAAGGTATTTATTTCACAAAATGCTGGAGTAACTCAGCAGGTCAGGCAGCAACTCAGCTTCAGACTAAAGAAGGGTCTCGACCCGAAACGTCACCCATTCCTTCTCTCCTGTGATGCTGCCTGACCTGCTGAGTTACTCCAGCATTTTGTGAAATAAATACCTTAGATTGAGAAGGTAGTCAGAACCTTTTTTTGTCAGGGTGGAAATGTTCAAGACTAGAAGGCAATGCTATAGGGTGTGAGGGGGAAAGTTTAATCTAATGTGAAGGGCATGTTTTTTACACAGAGAGTGGTAGGGGCCTGGAACGCACTACTGGGGGGGGGGGGTTGCAGTAGTATTTAAGATGCTTTTGGACAGGCACATGGAAATGCAGGGAATAAAGGAATTTGGACAGGCTGATGAGATCATTTTAACTTGGCATCATGTTCAGCACAAACATTGTGGGCCGAAGGGCCTGTTTCTCTGCTGTACTGTTCTATGTTCATTGGAAAAAGTTTGAGGCATAGTGTTCTGCTTACTTTCAAAGCACAAATGGTGTGATATACTGCTGGGTTAGAGATGAAGTGGTGATTAGTTGGTGCCAGTTCTCGCGATAAGTTAGAAAACAATCAGAAGAGTCGGCTACTTGAACATCTTGTGGGTATACGAGATGTTGCTGAGTCCAACACGTTCTAATGCCAAGGCAGCTTAATGTTGCCACAGAATCTGGGGATTAGGTTTGCTTCAACAGTGGATCAGCCAGCATCTGTGGAGGCAAATGGACAGGCGAGGTTTCGGGTCAGAATGCCCTCTGGTTCCACAGAGAGCACTCTGCTGGTAACAGCGCATAGAGTTGCTGGGGATTCCAGGCTTCTATGGCCTCCCATTCAAATGTTAGGAATGTGCTTGAGGTGAGACAAGCTCCTGTGGTGACCCTGGAATCACTACTGAATCCAGCAATGTTCCGCAAGGTTTTTTTTTAAAGGCACAAAAGTGCTGGACTAACTCAGGCAGTGTCTCTGGAGAATATGGATAGGTGATTTTTCGACCTGAAAGGTCATGTTTCGGATCGAGGCCCTTCTACAAACTCAGCTGATCTCTCGCCAGGCTTTGTCCTGTCCTTCCTCACTTCCAACTTGTTCCCCCAATCCCCCTCCCCCTTCCATAATTTAGGGCAGCCCGGTGGCGCAGCGGTAGAGTTGCTGCCTCAGCGCCAGAGACCCGGGTTCGATCCTGACTCCAGGTGCTGTCTGTGCGGAATTCATACGTTCTCCCCGTGACCGCTCGGGGTTTTCTCTGGGAGCTCCGGTTTTGTCCCACACTCCAAAGACGTACGGGTTTGTAGGTTAATTAGCTTCGGTAAAAATTGTAAAGTTGTCCCTCCTGTGTAGGATAGTGCTGATGCACCGGGTCGGCGGTGACTCGGTTGGCCAAGGGGCCTGTTTATGAGCCGTCATTTATAATTTCCTAATCTGAGGAAAGACATTCTAGCCTTAGAGGGAGTACAGAGAAGGTTCACAAGATTGATCCCTGGGATAGCAGGACTTTCATATGAAGAAAGACTGGATAGACTAGGCTTATACTCGCTGGAATTTAGAAGACTGAGGGGGGATCTTATAGAAACATATAAAATTCTTAAGGGGTTGGAGAGGCTAGATGCGGGAAGATTGTTCAAAAAAGTTGGGGAAGTCCAGCTTAAGGATAAGGGGGAAGTCTTTTAGGACCGAGATGAGAAAACATTTCTTCACACAGAGAGTGGTAAGTCTGTGGAATTCTCTGCCACAGAAGGTAGTTGAGGCCAGTTCATTGGCTATATTTAAGGTGGAGTTAGATGTGGCCCTTGTGGCTAAAGGGATCAGGGGGTATGTAGAGAAGGCAGGTACGGGATACTGAGCTGCATGATCAGCCATGATCATATTGAATCATGGTGCAGGCTCGAAGGGCCGAATGGCCTACTCCTGCACCTATTTTCTATGTTTCTAAATGTGCATTGAAAGTCTTTTTTCTTACATTTTCCGCAGGATACAGCTACTTCTTCAAGGATTGGTACTACCTCAAATTGGAAGATGAAAGCTTGAAGATTATCAAAGTAGGGAGTGTGAAAAGTGACTGGCTTGGTTGTTAGGGTAAACTTGTTTCCAATCATTTATGGTATTTCCTTTCAAAGAATCGAAAGTCTTAGCTGTACATTATCGTTAAAATGGCAGGTACAGTTTTGTCTTACAGATGCAAAGTCCATCTTGGAATTTTATACCAAAACCAACTACAACAGTATTATATCCAGTTTTGGTATTGGAACAATAGTTTTGCTTCAGTCATTTCATTATTCATTGATATGGTAAAAAATGGTGTAGGCACAGGTTGCCTCTGGTATTGATATGTGTGGTGCAATGGAAAAATAATGAGAAACTATTATTTAAGTATTTGAAAATGCTTTCTGTACTTCACTGCACAATTTTTTAAACACAAGCTATATTCGTATTAAGTTTTTTTTTCTTTTAAGATATAGGAAATACTTTAAACAAATCCAAATGAGTTTTTCATGTCTTGAATTATGAAATATTTGGCTGTGATATATGTTAAACATGAAACATGAAAATTATCAATTAGCTATCAGAAGGAGATTGAGATTAATTTTGTTTTGAGCAAATATGACAGATAGATGAAAATCAGGTGAAAAACAAAATGCTGGAGTAACTCAGCGGGCCAGGCAGCATCCCAGGAGAGCGTGGATAGGTGGCGTTATGTGTCGAGATCGTCCAGTCTGAAGAAGGGACCCATCCTAAAACATCACCTGTCCATGTCCACCGCCTGACCCGCTGTGTTACTCCAGTACTTTGTGTCTTTTCTTGATAAACCAGCATCTGCAGTTCCTCGTTTCTACAAAAATCAGGTTGCATTTGCAGAATGATTTAATTACATGAACTGAATAAAATCAGTTTTTGCAGAGTATACTTAGTGAAAGTTATATGCACAAATCTAATTACAAATAAAATCTCACAAGAAACACAGGTTTAGTTATTTTGCTCAGAGATACAGCGTGAAAACAGGCCCTTTGGCCCTCCGAGTCCATACCGACCAGCGATCCCCACACATGAACACTATCCTACGTACACTAGGGACAATTTATACTTATGCCAAGTCAATTAACTTACAAACCTGCACATCTTTGGAGTGTGGGAGGAAACCGAAGATCTCAGAGAAAACGGGGAGAACGTACAAACTCCGTACAGACAGCACCTGTAGTCGGGATCGAACCTGGGTCTCCGGCGCAGCAAGAGCTGTAAGGCAGCAACTCCACCATTGCGCCACCGCGCCACTCTTTCAGTATTTTGGTATTTTGCATTGCAATGTTAAATGAATCTGCAGAAGCTCTATGAGTTTTGGAAGTATTCTTGTATTAATTCAGTTTTTCTTTTGCAGAAATTTGATATTCAATAAAGTTATCTTAAAGGAGGTTTGACTCCAATTCTTGCGACTAATTAACAGTAAAAGGACAGTAGGCAGACAAAGTTACCTCATTAAATTTACCCAGAAATTATTTAACCCATACATCATAATAGGTATTAATATATTGTTAATCAAATAAATCCTTGCCTGTGGCTAGGCATTTTAATGAAGTCGTCTCATTAACAAGATAGTTTGGCATAGTTATTTCAAAACCGAAGAAAATAGGTTATAAGTGTGAAAATGCGATAACCTCATATTAGGAATGAACATTCTTAATATAAATTCCAATTTGCAAGTACAAAATTAAATTACCTCGGGCACAATGAGACACTGATAATAACCTCTCTCTTCTTCAGTGACTTTACAAAGTTCTGCTGAAATTCAAAGGCAATTAACCAGAAGTATACATTAGCCAGAAATGTCTTGTGATTGTTTATTTATGGCCAATGTGTATACATCTTTGGCCTCCTGGGAAAATCTTAATATTGTACGTACCCAGTTTTTCAAATGCCTAAATAAACTCCCAAACCATTAAGTTCTCTTTTCTGTTGTTGTTTCATGTTACCGCTGAACTTCCTTTTGTTGCCCAAATTAGCTTTGGATCTGTGGGGTGTAGAGAGTCTTACAGCGTGGACACAGGTCTTTCGGCCCAACTTGCCCACACCGACCTACATGCCCCATCTATACTAGTCCCACCTGCCTGCGCTTGGCCCATATCCATCTAAACCTGTCCTACACATGATGAATTCATTTTATAAACAAAACAAGAACTGTGCCAAATTCCACCGACATTCTCTGCGGTTATATACACATTCCTTAGCGTTATATTTGAAGGTTTCCAAAAACCTTCATTATACCTGGCACCCTTACCACTCATGTGGCCCCCTGGGGTGTTATCTCTTCCCTTGTTCGAGGGACATCTCCACCACAGCCTGCCCCCCCCCCCCCCCCGTCCCCCTAATGTCCAGCAGCGGAAGGGCCCTAGACTGTGGTCCTCCTCCTCAGAGCTTGGCGTTGGCTGCACCAAACCTCAGTGCGTCCCTCAGCACGTACTCCTGCAGTCTGGAGCAGGCCGGGCTGTGAGAGGAGTCATACTGTGATACAGTGTGGAAACAGGCCCTTCGGCCCAGCTTGCCCACACTGGCCAACATGTCCCAGCTACACTGGCCCCACCTGCCGGGTTTAGTCCATATCCCTCCAAATCTGTCCTATCCATGTACCTGAGATAGACACAAAAAGATGGAATAACTCAGAGGGACAGGCAGCATCTCTGGAGAGAAGGAATAGGTGACGTTTCGGGTCGAGACCCTTCTTCAGACTGGAAACGTTACCCATTCCTTCTCCCCAGAGATGCTGCCTGTCCCGCTGAATTACTTTAGCTTATTGTGTCTCTCTTTGAATTAAACCAGTCTCTGCAGTACCTTCTTACACCATCCATGTACCTGCCTGTTAAATGTTGGGATAGTCCCTGCCTCAACTATCTCCTCTGGAAGCTTGTTCCATACACCCACCCCTCTTTGTGTGAAAAAGTTACCACTCAGATTCCTATTAAATCTTTTCCCCTATGTCCTCTGGTCCTCGATTTACCTACTCTGGGCAAGAGACTCTGTGCATCTACCTGAACTATTCCTCTCATGATTTTATACACCTCAATAACATGACCCCTCACCCTCCTGCGCTCCAAGGAATAGAGTCCCAGCCTACTCAACCTCTCCCTATAGCTCACACCCTCGAGCCCTGGCAACATCCTTGTGAATCTTCTCTGTGGTGTGGTGAGGTGTGTAAATGTGGAGTGTGTAAATGTGGAGGTGTGTAAATGTGGAGGTGTGTAAATAACACCAACCGTACTACCCTGCTGTTCATGTGAACCTGCGACCAGTAAATCTAACCCTTGATAAGACGGGACAAGACCAGTGTTTATCCGGTCGGAAAGCACAAAGTCACAACCTTGCCTTTCCCTCCTTTGAATTTAAATGTTGAATTTGCTGAAGAATTTAGAGCTTATAAATATTTCACTTTGTTTTAAGTGACTCTCTTTCTTAAACATAAATTGATAAATTCCTAGAGATGTTTGAGAGATGCTGGCTCCAGTACCAAATGAATATTTCTATTCTTTTATCTTTCTTTTGATGTGTGACCCAGGCATCTGAAAGTGACATGAATTATGAAGAGATGTGACTGAAAATACGTACTCGGTATAAACTATGAAAATAATACTGTCCCAGGCCTGGAACAGATTCAATATATACATCCTTGCTTTTGTGAAACATTTCCTTAATGTTTCCTTAATGAACCCGGAGTAAGCTTTTCACTGCACCTCGGTACACGTGACAATAAACTAAACTAAACCAAACTAAACTAAACTAAACTAAAACTAAGTTAGACACAAAATGCTGGAGTAACTCAGTGGGACAGGCAGCATCTCTGGAGAGAAGGAATGGGTGACGTTTCGGGTCGAGATCCTTCTTCAGGCTTCTTCAGACTTGGTCGCCGAGCCTGGGCAGTGTTGGCACGTAAAGAGTCTGTTGAATGGTGTGTTATTATCAATTCACTTAATAAAGTTGAACTTATCTTTAAAATAAAACGTGATGAAAATCCACTCCTGGCCTATGATTATCTTAGAGTACTCAAGATAAAGAAGTTTTGGTAGTGGTGGTTAGAGAGATAGCCAAGTGGTACAACAGAACAACATGGTAGAGGGCAAATGCCAGACAGCACAGTTTTTGTTCAAATGTATTTCCGATACAAATTAAATTAAAGTTTAAAATTGATGGTCAAAATGAATCCGACGTTAAAAATCTATAGCTTTCAGCTGAGAAAATGTAATGGCAGTAAGCGAAAGATTCTGCCACCTAATGGTAAAATCATGTAATTACAGTGTTTGTTTCCATGGCTCCATCTCATTATGAAGCTGGACATCAGAATTACCATAGAATCATAGAGTGATACAGTGTGGAAACAGGCCCTTCGGCCCAACTTGCCAACACCGGCCAACATGTCCCAGCTGCACTAGTCCCACCTGCCAGCATTTGGCCCATATCCCTCCAAACCTCTCCTTTCCATGTACCTGTCTAACTGCTTCTTAAATGTTGGGATAATCCGAGCCTCAACTACCTCCTCCAACAGCTCGTTCCATACACGCTTGTGTGAAAAAGTTACCCCTCAGATTCTTATTAAATCTTTTCCACCTCACCTTAAACCTATGTCTTCTGGTCCTCGATTCACCTACTCTGGGCAAGAGACTCTGAGCTTCTACCTGATCTATTCCACCCATGATCTTATACACCTCTATAAGATCACCGCTCATCCTCCTGTGCTCCAAGGAATAGAGTCCCAGCCTACTCAACCTCTGCCTAAAGTTCAGACCCTCTAGTCCTGGCAACATCGTCATAAATATTCTCTGTACCCTTTCCAGTTTGACAATATCTTTCCTATAACACGGTGCCCAGAACTGAACCCAATACTCTAAATGTGGCCTTACCAACATCTTATACAACTGCAATATGATCTCTCAACTTTGAGAGATTGAGACACAAGATGAAAGATTGAAAAATAAGACGGTACTTTAGAAAGCTAAAAGCCACAAGTGAGACAACCCTGATGCTACAGGCTAATCCACAGCATATTTGTGTTCTGGAAAATATAGGTGCGAATCCTCGATGAACAGCTGAACATCATAGGCAGGAACAGCAGATGCTGGAATCATATGTAAAAAACACAAAGTACTGGAGTAACTCAGTGGGTCAGACAGCATCTCTGGAGAGGTTGAGATAGGTAGATTCTTGATTCTTGATTAGTACGGGCATCAGCGGTTATGGGGAGAAGGCAGGAGAATGGGGTTAGAAGGGAGAGATAGATCAGCCATGATTGATTGGTGAAGTAGACGATGGGCCGAATGGCCTAATTCTGCTCCTATCACTAATGAACTTTTGACAGGCGACGTTTTGGGTCGAGAGACCGGGAAGTTTTGAAGGTAGGGTATGACTCAATATGGAATGTATCTGCCTTAAATAGCAGGAATGTTACAAAGATTAACATGATAGATAGATAAACAGTTAGAGGTGATACACAGTCATATACAAGTTTGTAATGCTTTTGTCTAATCCTAGTCCAAAACCAGATATTTATTTTCACAGAAGATTAAGTAAAGCAGAGGATAGACACAAAATGCTGGAGTCATTCAGTGGGTTAGGCAGCATCTCTGAAGAGAGGGAATGGGTGACTTTTTGGGTCAAGACCATTCTTCCAGCATCTGCAGTTCCTCCTGACACATTAAGAAAAGCAGATTTGTTCAACAATTGAATATTAAAATACAGAAGGTGCCCAAGAATCAGATTGGGCCCAAAGGTCTATGACCAAGGGAGCTCTTTCACGAGGACGCCAGCAATTCAGGAAGGTAACTCAACACCACTTTCCCAAGGGCAATAAGATTCAGGTACTAAATGCTGGGCTTGCTGGCAACATCGAGAGCCCAAAAATAGCTCAAAGAAAAGGCACCTGAAAATCTAGTGTTTATTCAGCCAGAACATGCACAAAATGTTTTTTTAAGCAAGCTTAAGAGCTAGATAGAGCTCTTAAGGATAGTGGAGTCAGGGGGTATGGGGAGAAGGCAGGATCGGGGTACTGATTGAGAATGATCAGCCATGATCACATTGAATGGTGGTGCTGGCTCGAAGGGCCGAATGGCCTCCTCCTGCACCCATTGTCTATTGTCTTATCACTGTCACTCTGGATTATCAAGTCTTTCACGTCTCTGACCTAGATTTTATAATTGACATTAACCCGGTTACTATTTAAGTTTTCATATACTGTAGTCCATCATTTATGCCTAGCAGTTTAGTGGCACAGCGGTGGAGTTGCTGCTTCACAGCGCCGGAGACCCAGGTTCGATCCTGACCTCTGGTGCTGTCTGTACGGAGTTTGTACGTTCTCCCTGGGACCGCGTGAGTTTCCTCCGAGTAGCTCCGGTTTCCTCCCACATTCCAAAAACGTGCGGGTTTGTAGGTTAAATTGGCTTCTGTAAATTGTCCCCGAGTGTCTAGGATCGAACTAGTGCAGGGGTGATCGCTGGTCAGCGCAATCTCAGTGGGCCGTAGGGCCTGGTTCCACGCGGTATCTCTAAACTAAAGTAAGAACTTTAATTATAACTCAAATAGCCCACAAATACAACTTTGTGCCAGCAATGGTAAACTTCAAAACCGATGTTCCTACATCAAATGCAAAACAGGTGACAAGACAATGTCATAACATGCACAACGCATCTATATTTACAATTAGTTTAGTTTAGTTTATTATTGCAAGATGGTGGCCAATCCAGGAGGGTCTCGATGTGCTAGTCCCAGGTGCGGATCTGCAATCACGCATTACGATCGCTAGACTCTTTTAACCTCTGCATTTTTTATTTTAAACATTCTCTTCTTACTCTCCTCTTAGATCTATTGCCACTTCACTAGAGACCCTTGGACTATCTTTAATCAGTCTTTACTGCTCTTTATCTTGCACCAAACATTATTCCCTTTATCACGTATCTGTACGCTGTGGACGGCTCGATTGTGATCAAGCAAAGGCTTTCCACTGACTGGTGAGCATGCAACTAAAGCTTTTCACTGTGACAATAAGTTAAACTAACTAAACTAACAAGGTACAGTGAAAAGCTTCTGTTTGCATGCTATCCAGGCTGTACGTGATTACAATCACAGAGCACAGATAAAGGATAAAGAGAACAACATTGAGCGCAAGATAGAGTAGAAATGTTGCTGTTGAAATAAAGATTCCAAAGAGTGGAACGATTGTAATGGATGACTCTTCTGGGACCTGCACGCAATGAGTCTCCACACTCCACCGCCATCTTGTACTGAGGTAGCTGTTGCTCCTCAAGTCCTTTGCTGCTCTGTGGAATTTTCATGAACAGAAGACATTCCACAGATTTTAGAGATACAACGTGGAAATAATTTACTCGGAACAATTTACAATTGTACCAAGCCAATTAGCCTGCAAACCTGTGTGTCTTTGGAGTGTGGGAGGAAACTGGAACAACTAGAGAAAACCCATGCGTTCACAGGGAGAACGTACAAACCAGACGGCACCCCTAGTCCGTATTGAACCTGGGTCTCTGGCGCTGTAAGGCAGTAAATCTAACGCTGCACCACTGTGCTGCCCTACGATTCCAGAAATGTCTTTCTTAAAACTGTTTTGAACATTCTCTACATCGAGAAACAAATGGCAGAATTATAGGAATAAAGGAATATCAATGTTATGCAGTTAGCTCCATCTACTGGATCATTGTTGCCAGTCAAGAATCACGAATGAAGAGTGCCATATTTACCGACAACAGAACAAGTAAATTCTTACTTGCAGCAGCATTGCAGACCTATAACACTCCAATACTGATGCAAAACAGAAGCCCAAGGTTCTTAGTGCAATCAAAGATAGTTAGTGTTGTGTGGTGTTCAAGAGCCTGTTGGTTGTAGGGAAGAAAGTATTCTTGAACCTGGTGTTCACGGTTTTCAGACTCCTGTACCTTCTTCCCGATGCAAAATCTGTTGGTCTGTTCAAGACTAAGAAAAGTTTACTTTAGTTTAGTTTAGTTTAGTTTAGTTTAGTTTAGTTTAGTTTAGTTTAGTTTAGTTTAGCTTAGTTTAGTGTAGTTTATTGTCACGTGTACCGAGGTACAGTGAAAAGCTTTTTTTGTTGCATGCTGTCCAGTCGGCAGAAAGACAATGCATGATTACAATCAAGACGTCCACATTGCACAGATAAAGGGAATAGTGTTTAGTGCAAGATAATGCCCAGTAAAGTCCAAGTAAAGATTGTCAGACAGTCTCCAATGAGGTAGATGGGTATATGGTAGTTCAGGGCCACTCTCTAGTTAGCAATAGAATGGTTCAGCTGCCTGACAACAGCTGGGAAGAAACTGTCCCTGAATCTGGAGGTGTGTGTTTTCATACTTCTGTATGTCTTGCCTGAAAGGGAGAGATGAGAAGAGGGAGTGGCCAGGTTGCGACTCGTCTCTGATTATGCCAGTGGACTTGTCGAGGCAGTGTGAAGCGTGGGGAAGTCAATGGACGAGAGGGCGGTTTGTGTGATGGGCTGGGCTACGTGTACAATTTTTTGCAAATTCCTGTGGTCTTGGATGGAGCTGTTCCAAAACCAAGCTGTGATGCATCCCAATAAAATGCTTTCTAAGGCGCGTTGAGAACTTGTTGGGACTTGTTAGCAGTGCTGGCTCGAAGGGCCGAAGAGAATGGCGGTGCTGGCTCGAAGGGCTGAATGGCCTACTCCTGCACCTATTGTCTATTGTCTATTGTCTATTGTCTATTGTTCGAGACTGTTGGAGGTTATTTGACTCTGCATTAAAGTTTGACAAGCAAGTCAACCCTGTGGTAAAAGCCAGCTTCTTCCAGCTTCGTACCATAGCTAAAATTAAACCATTCCTCCAATTTGACGACATTGAAAAAATCATCCACGCATTCATTTCCTCCCGCCTAGACTACTGCAACTCCCTATACACTGGGATCAGCCAATCATCCCTGTCCCGCCTGCAATTGAAATTTGCTAATGATGGCAGCCAGCTAAACAAAGGACCAGTCTCACCCTGGTCACTCTCTCTTCCCCCCTCACCCATCAGGCAAGAGGTACAGAAGATAGACACAAAATGCTGGAGTAACTAAGTGGGTCAGGCAGCATCTCTGGAGAGAAGGAATGGGTGACATTCCGGGTCGAGGCCCTTCTTCAGACAGCTTCACACAAAACATTCTTGTTTTCATCCTCTTTATGCCAGGTATTTATTTGTACCATAACCAACAAAGAGCAGTGAAGCATTCTCTGAGTTTGTTGCTTCGCATTCACAATTGCTAAAGTGCAAAATTGTAACATCAGGGCGAGGTGTTGCATTTTGGTCAAGTCAAGTCAAGTCAATTTTATTTGTATAGCACATTTAAAAACAACCCACGTTGACCAAAGTGCTGCACATTTGATTAGGTTCCAATAGAAAAAAAAATGAAAACATACAGTAGCACGCAAACAGTTCACAGCGCCTCCTCAATGAGCCTCAAACGCTAGGGAGTAGAAATATGTTTTGAGCCTGGACTTAAAGGAGTCGATGGAGGGGGCAGTTCTGATCGGGAGAGGGATGCTGTTCCACAGTCTAGGAGCTGCAACCGCAAAAGCGCGGTCACCCCTGAGTTTAAGCCTAGACCGTGGGATAGTGAATAGCCCCAAGTCGGCCGATCTGAGGGACCTGGAGTTAGAGAGGGGGGTTAGAAGATTTTTGATGTAGGGGGGGGAGTGTCCATTTAGGGCTTTATACGTGAATAGGAGGAGCTTGAAGTTGATTCTGTACCGTACAGGGAGCCAGTGGAGAGAGGCCAGAATCGGGGTGATGTGGTCCCTTTTACGAGTACCCGTCAGGAGTCTCGCTGCGGCGTTTTGGACCAGTTGCAGGCGGGACAGGGAAGATTGGCTGATCCCAGTGTATAGGGAGTTGCAGTAGTCTAGGCGGGAGGAAATGAAAGCGTGAATGATTTTTTCTGTGTCGTCGAATTCACAGTAAATGTGTAGGAAGGAACTGCAGATACTGGTTTGCACCAAAGGTAGACACAAAATACTGCAGTAACTCAGTGGGACAGGCAGCACCACTGGAGATAAGGAATGGGTGATCTTTCCGGTCGAGACCCTTCTTCAGTTTGATGCTCCTTCAGTTCAGAGATGCTGCCTGTCCCACTAAGTTACCACAGTCCTCACAGTAGATGGCAGAGCTCTGGGGAGTGTTGTAGAGCAGAGCAATCTCGGAGCGCAGGTGCATAGTTCCTTGAAAGTGAGTCACGTGTAGAAAGGGTGGTCAAGAAGGCTTTTGGCACATTGGTCGTGTCAGGCCATTGAGTCTGGAAGTTGGAATGTTGTGTTACAGTTGTACAAGACATTGGTGAGGCCACATTCGGAGCATTGTGTTCAGATTTGGTCACCCTGCTAGAGGAACCATGTTGTTAAGCTGGAAAGAGTGCAGAAAAGATCTACGAGGATCCTGCTTGTATTTGAGTGCCTGAACTATATGGAGGGGTTGGGTAGGCTAGGACTTTATTCCTTGGAGTGCAGGAGAATGAGGTGATCTTATATAGGTGTACAAGATCATGAAGAGAGGAGATAGGGTAGCTGCCAATAGTCATTTAGCAGAGATGGGGAATCAACAACCAGAGGACATAAGTTTAAGATGAGAGGGGAGAGGGGGGCAAGGTTTAATAGAAACCTGAGGAACAAGCTGACTGAGGAGGTAGTTAGGCAGGTGCTATAACAAGATTTAAAAGACATTTGGGCAGGTGCATGGATAGCAAAGATTTAAAGGGATATAGGCCAAAAGCAGACAGGTGGGACTAGTGTGGATGGGGCATCTTGGTTGGCATACGCCAACGCATGTTGGGCTAAAGGGCCTGTTTCCATGATGTATGGCTCTATCAACTCTGAATTATATAGGCAAGAAGGAACTGCAGATGCTGGTTTAGATGTAGATACAGATTTAGAGATACAGCGCAGAAACAGGCCCTTCGACCCACCGGGTCCACGCCACCCAGCGATCCCCGCACACTAACACTATCCTATACCCACTAGGGACAATTTTTACATTTGCCCAGCCAATTAACCTACAAACCTGTACGTCTTTGGAGTGTGGGAGGAAACCGAAGATCTCGGAGAAAACCCACGCAGATCACGGGGAGAACGTACAAACTCCATACAGTACAGCACCCGTAGTCAGGATCGAACCTGAGTCTCCGGCGCTGCATTCGCTGTAAGGCAGCAACTCTACCGCTGCGCCACCGTGCTGCCCTTTAAACCGAAGATAGACACAAAAAGTTGGAGTAGGTCAGCAGGACAGGCAGCATCTCTGGAGAGAAGGAATGGGTGACGTTTCGGGTCTTGATGTAATACAATTGCCAAAATGGCTCAAGGATATGAATAGACTAAGTGGAAAAGGTCAGTGAACAATTTATTAAGCCTTATTGGAAAGAAAGTGAAACGTGACCAATATTTTCACACTTCAATTGTCAACATTTTGCACATATTCTAGGATAATATAATTTGATTTATTCACAAAATGCTGGAGTAACTCAGCAGGTCAGGCAGCATCTCGGGAGAGAAGGAATGGGTGACGTTTCGGGTCGAGACCCTTCTTCAGACTGATGTCGGGGGTGGGACAAAGGAAGGATATAGGTGGAGACAGGAAGATAGAGGGAGATCTGGGAAGGAGGAGGGGAAGGGAGGGACAGAGGAGCTATCTGAAGTTGGATATAAGATGGATTCAAAGTTAAATAGGATGTGTACATTTGTTTGAAACATGGCAGATCGAAATTTACAATGCTATTCAGCAGTCTATTCTAACCACATGTGATGAATAGCCCACTGATTCTTAAAAACAATAGGATATTTTTTATTCATATTTTGGTGGCTGTTAGATTCCTTTAATGTTCAGTTGCTCTGTCTGCAATCACAAACAGACATTTTCATGCACATCTCTGTCTGAAATTTTATGGAATCCTGTCAGACCAGGATAATACTCATTGCCCAGTCTGTCTGTTGAGTACATGGTTGGGAATAAGCACTATCCTGCACACACATATTTCTTGATTAGAAACATCCCGCAGAGTGCTTGGCTGTACAATACTCCTGCCCTAAGTTTGAGCCCATTTGATTGGTAATGTTTCGGGTCGAGACCCTTCTTCAGACAGATTCCGAAGGGTCTGAAGAAGGGTCTTGACCCGAAATGTCACCTATCCATGTCCTCCAGAGATGCTGCCTGGCCCGCAGAATTACTCCAGCTCTTTGTGATTTAATTTATTCCTTGAAAATTCACATTGGGGCCACAACAATTAAATGTATTTAGTAATAATTTAGATAGAGGATGAAAGCTCTGTAATTAAGTTTGACAATTAATTCAAGAAAGGTTCCATTGTAAGAAATGTAGGAAAAATAACTGCAGATGCTTTTTACCCCTTCCTGTCTCCGACTACATCCTATCTTTGTCCCGCCCGCTCCCCTGACATCAATCTGAAGAAGGGTCTCGACCCGAAACGTCACCCATTCCTTCTCTCCAGAGATGCTGCCTGACCCGCCGAGTTACTCCAGCATTTTGTGTCTACCAAGGTTGCATTGTAAGCTGTGCATTGGAAAGCATTAAATCACCAAGAGCTGTTACTAGATTAAACAAATGGGAAAAACTGTGGCAAATAAATTTCAATATAAGCAAATCTTCCTGTAGAACCTAAAACAGACTTGTGGCTCTATGTGCATTGATAATTTAAATATCATGGGCAGGAAGAGAAAAAAAACAAATAGTCAAAGAAAATCATGTCTCTAAAAGGTGTCAGGTGAGTTTTTAATGTTTCAATAATTAAAAGCTTTGGCCAGACCATTCCCAGAGTAGTGGGCAATTCTGGGCACATCAGGAATGTCAGGATAGATATTGTGTTGTGTTGAGTTGAGTTGAGTTTATTATCAGTGAAAAGTTTTTGTTGCATGCTAACCAGTCAGCAGATAGACAATATATGATTATAATCGAGCCACCCACATTGTACAGATGCACGATAAAGGGAATAACATGAATAACGTTTAGTGCAAGATAAAGTCCAGTGAAGTCTGATCAAAGTTAGTCCGAGGGTCTCCAATGAGGTAGATAATAGTTTAGGATTGCTCTCTAGTTGTTGGTAGGATGGTTCAGCTGTTTGATAACAGCTGGGAAGAAACTGTCCCCGAATCTGGACATGTGTGGTTTCACACTTTCCATTCTTTGCAGTATAGATTTACCAGACTTAGCCGGACTACAACAGTTACATTGCATGGAGGCATTAGAGGAACAAGGTTATGTTCTGTGTCACTTTTTGGATCTGAGTATAAGATACCTCAATGGTGAAAACACACCTGAAATTCCTTTCTTACATACCGTTCAGTAATGTATTGCCATATCTATGCACAATTCTCCTGATCAGGAAAGTGTACAGGAATAGTCTACGGAGCCCACATGCAAGAGGCACCATATTTTGGCGCCATTTTCAAAGTCCAGTCCGCGCTATAGATCTTATGAGCGTTACCCATTCCAGGCAAGCCCCAGGCCTTGGGTTCTGACCTGCGTTTATAATTACAGTACTTACACAGCTGGTCTGGTTGAGTTTCTGGCTGGTGGCAGGGGTCTTATTTTTGCCCCCATGATTCCACTATTAATAGAAAAAGAAAATTACATATAATGCTTTAAAAAAAAAAGAATAACGAGCATTTTCCTCCACCTTTGAAAGGTTTATTATAAAAGAATAATGTGCAATAATTGCTTATTGAACAAAAGAGCTTTAGCCTCATCATGAAGACAATTGGAAAAGAGCAAATACATTTTTGGCCTTGAAGGGTTCAAATGATTTTATATGTTCAGTGCGTGCTTACTTTTGTTTGGGTGTGATGATAGAGGAGGAAGATTAATGTCCTGGTTCCAGACAGCAGAAACAATCCATTGTATCAAGGATTTCTTTGTCAAATTAGAATATGTTTGGCTTTAAATGAACATGCAAATGCCAGTGTTTTTTTTGTATTTGCATGTACTAATTTGATAATGAAATATGTATAGTGTTAGTTACAAATTAGCCTCATAAATCTCCATCTAAATAGGAGTCTAAGGAAATATAGATGTTATTTTTCCTCTAAACATTTAACAAGCAAAATTGAGTTTACTAAATTAATAGATTAAAAGAAACTTTATGTCAACAAAGACATCATTAATTGGAGAGTGAACATATGAGAATTTAGGAGTGGGAGTCTAGAACTTACTGAATATAAAAGTGGTAAATTCTCAACACATTTAGAGAGTACCTTGATGAGCATTTAAAACAGGTGCTTTTATACTTATATTAGTTTCAGTTTTAGTTTGAGAAATATAGCGTAGAAATAGGCCCTTCGGCTCACCGAGTCCATGATGACCATTGATAATGTACACTAGTTCTATGATATCCCACTTTCACATCCTATACACTAGGGGCAATTTATAGTGGTCAATTAACGTACAAACCTGAATGCCTTTGGAATGTGGGAGGAAACTGGACCACCCGAAGGAATCCTACTCGGTCACAGAGAGAACGTTGAAACTCCACACAGTCAGCACCCATAGTCAGGATCAACCCATGGTCTCTGGCACTGTGAGGCAACAGATCTATCGCTGCACCACTGTGCCAACCATATATAGATATATGTTGATCAGCATGGAAATAATGAACCAAATGGCCATCCTTTTCCTTACTGACACTGTACATCCATCTAACATGTTTAAATGAAGAACTTTTATTCCCCTGGCTGACTGTTCTTTTAAAATTGATCTTTCTTCACTTCTTATTTTGTATTCTTATTAGATATGAATAGATACAAATAAGTAAAACTAATTTGATCAGCCAAAACATAATACAGAATAACAATGGCAATATTGGCAATTAAATTTGTATCTATGTCAATTGACGAGATCACTGACTGATGTTGTACACAATGGGATATTTTATCTATACTATTTTCCAGGACTTACTAATTCTTTATTTTCTTATTTTCAGATCATTCCCCTGATTTCAAAAGGGTAAAAAAGCAGATATTTTCCTTTCCTGAAGTAATAATAATGTTTGCTTAGGCAGGTGTGCTGAAGAATGGTTGATGGAATGTAATACATCATTTAACCATGGAATGGTTGATGGAATTTGATGGAAATGTGAAGTGTTGCATTTTGGAAAGTCTAACATGGGCAGGACATGCACAGTGAATGGTAGAGCTCGGGTGAGTGATGTAGAGCAGAGGGATCTAGGAGTGGAGGTATATAGTTCCCTGAAAATAGCGTCACTGGTAGATCGGGTAATTTTTTTACACAAAGGGTGGTGGGTGTATGGAACGAGCTGCCAGATTTAGTTGAGGCAGATACTATCGCAACGTTTAAGAAACATTTAGACAGATACATGGATAGGATAGGTTTAGGGGGATATGGGCCAAACGCAGGTAGGTGGGACTAGTGTAGATAGGACATGTTGTTCGGTGTGGGCAAGTTGGATCGAGGGACTCGTTTCCATAGAAAAAGGATTGAATCATAATTATTTCTCAGCACCGGACATTGACGCAACTGACAGGATATAACTGTTGTGTAATTTAACTATTCATAATGGAAACTATTTAAAGATGGTTGTAAAAATGTTGTCTGATGGCCTTCCAGTTTAACCGTAGATCCACAAGATTTGTCTAGCACCAATTTCTAGTTGAAATTACACTACAAATCTCAGTAGGTTTACCAAGCATGGAAGGCATGGCACCAGCATAAGATGTCACCAAGAAAATTATGTACATGGTAGGAGTCTTTCATCAAAGTATACTTCCTTATTTTCACATTTTCACCACAGGCTTGTCCTGATCTCTGACTTCAACAGCTGCTGGTTAATTATGCTTTCAGGAAGGAAACAAATTGACAATTCTTATTGCACTTTCAATCAATTTTGCCCTGGGAAGCCAGTGGGGTAATTAATTCCATGAGACCAGTTTGTTTAAACATCCATCCCACATAAATTCAACGAGAAACATCACAGAAGCAAGCCCTTCTGCCCATGGAGTTTACACCATCAGCTACTCAATTTACACCAATCCTACATTAATCCTTTTTTATCCTCTCCACGTTCTTATCCCCTCCCTCCCCCCAGTTCTTAACACCCATCTAAGCTAGAGGCAAGTTACAGTGGCTAATTAACAAACCAACCCAGACATCTTTGGGATGTGGAGGAAACCAGAGCATTTGGAGGAAACCCATCCAGTTACAGGGGGAATGTGCAATCTCCATGTAGACAGTGCCTGTCAGGTCAAACCCAGGTCTTAAGGCACAATGAGGCAGCAGCTCTACCCGCTGCGCCATTGCGCGACATGTCAGGCAAACATAGGCCAAAGCACACAGAAAGTCTAACAGTGATCCCCTTTGATGTTACTGGGCATAGTCCAGTGCAAACTGAAGGCTTTCCAGAAAGAAAAAGAGGCACTAAACCTGAAACATGCTCTTCCCTAAAACCTTCCAAACCACTTAATTGATATCTATGGATTTTGTATGTGTCGAGGAGGTCCACCACATATCCTTCTACACTTGTTGGTTTATTGGTGAATGGAAATCAGAGATAAGTTGACTGGTAACATCAATTATTCAAGTTATTCATTGAGAGCCCAGCCCTGAAAGTGGCTGTCTAGGTTATCATTGCAGAAGGTTATTTGGTTACAATGCAATGGAAAGAAGACAGTCCAGAAATGGCACGTTTAGTTTAGTTTAGAGATACAATGTGGAAACAGGTCCTTTGGCCCACCAAGTCCGGCACGGTGGCGCAGCGGTAGAGTTGCTGCCTTACAGCGAATGCAGCGCCGGAGACTCACGTTCGATCCTGACTACGGGCGCCGTCTGTACGGAGTTTGTACGTTCTCCCCGTGACCTGCGTGGGTTCCCTCCGAGATCTTCGGTTTCCTCCCACACTCCAAAGACGTACAGGTATGTAGGTTAATTGGCTGGGCAAATGTAAAAAATTGTCCCTAGTCGGTGTAGGATAGTGTTAATGTGAGCGGGGATCACTGGGCGGTGCGGACCCGGTGGGCCGAAGGGCCTGTTTCTGTGCTGTATCTCTAAATCTAAATCCGCACCGACCAGCAATCCCCACATATTAACACTATTCTACACTAGGGATAATGTTTACCTATTTACCAAGCCAATTAACCTACAACCTGTACGTCTTTGTAGTGTGGGAGAGAACCAAGGTTCTCGGAGAAAATCCATGCAGGTCACAGGGAGGACGTATAAACTCCGTACAGACAAGCACGCATAGCCAGAATCGAACCCGGGTCTCTGGTGCTGTCAGCTCCATCAGACAGCAATGCTCCCGCTGTGCCACAGTGCCGCCCATCCAATCAATAGTCTATCCAACTGATCAACAAAGGAGAAATATTTGAGGGAGATTTAAATGCAAGTTATCCACACAAAATGTTAACTATTTCTCCCATTGCAGATGCTGTCTGATTTTCTAATTATTTCCAACATTTACTATTACATTTCAGATATCTAACATCTAAAATGGTCTGTGTAGGAAGGAACTGCAGATGCTGATTTACACTGAAACATAGAAAAAAAGGTGCAGGAGTAGGCCATTTGACCCTTCAAGCCAGCACCGCCATTGAATATGATCATGGCTGATCATCCAAAATCAGAACCCCGTGCCTGCTTTTTCCCCCATATCTCTTGATTCCATTAGCCCTAAGAGCTAAATCTAACTCTCTCATGAAAACATGCAGTGAATTGGCCTCCACTGCCTTCTGTGGCAGAGAAATCTTTCCCCTCCTAACTTAAACCTATGTCCTCTGGTTCTTGATACCCCTTCCCTGGTTAAACGATTTTGTGCATTCACCTTATCTATTCCCCTCATTAATCTTCACACCTCTGTAAGATCACCCCTCAGCTTCCTACACTCCGAGGAATGCAGTCCGAGCCTGCCCTACCTCTCCCAATAGCTCAGGCCCTCACGTCCGGGCAACATCTGCAACTATTTTGATGCTTAATGACAACGATTTCTCACTGCAGTTAGTGGGACCTTTCTGTGGATAACTTGGATGTAGCATTCCCCATGTAAAGAAGAATGACCATGTTTGGAAATGGGGAAATTGGTGATAGAGTGATGGAAATCAAGAGTGAAGGATATCGAGATTACAATGCAACTTCTTCTGCTGGGATTATCCCTTCCTTCAGAAGCATTTGAAAGTAAGAGAAAGGAGTTTACAGAAATTCAGAGATTTACACAAAATAAAATAGGCAGGTTACTTGAAGTCAGTTTATAGGTCAATTAACCTACAAACCAGCCAATTAACCTGTGAGATTAGCTTTTCTTATTACTATTTGTCAAAACCTATTTTAATTTCCAAGCATCCCATCTGATTTTCAATTTCTTCTAACCAAATGCATTCCCTGAAATTCTGCTAAACTTTAAGACCACTTCCTCAGTATTGTTTAATGTTTGCAATTTAAAAGTGGGAACCATTTGCTTAAAAACAGAACTGACCACAGTTTGATCATGAAAATGATGTTATTATTAACACTGTAAAGGCAAAAGCAAAATACTGTAGTTACTGAAATCTGAAATAAAAATGGTATCGGTATTGGCACTGGTTTAGTATTGGTTTATTATTGACATGTGTAACAAGATGCAACAAAAAGCTTTTGTTTGCAAGCTACTCATTAAATCAGATAATATTTTATATGATAACAAACACGCCATACACAATACAACAAGTAAAGAAAAAATAATACCAAGTGCATAATATAGCTTTCAGCAGTGTAGCATAACGGTTTGAGTGAAAAAGTCCAATGTTCACAATGAGGTTGGTTTGAAGATTGGGACTCAATAGACAATAGATAATAGACAATAGGTGCAGGAGAAGGCCATTCGGCCCTTCGAACCAGCACCGCCATTCACCGTGATCATGGCTGATCATCCATAATCAGTACCCCGTTCCTGCCTTTTCCCCATATCCCTTGACTCAGCTATCATTAAGAGCTCTATCTAACTCTGTTGAAAGCATCCAGGGAATTTGCCTCCACTGCCTTCTGAGGCAGAGAGTTCCACAGCTTCACAACTGTCTGAGTGGAAAAGTTTTTGGGAGAACCATTCAGAAGTATGACAACAGAGGGGAAGAAGCTGTTTGTGAGTTCCTGAAAATAGAAGGAGTCGGAAATAGTCAGGATGTTTAGAAGAAGCAGAACCTCCATTTTAGATTAATCACTTTTCTGATATTCTAGAGTCTACTGGCTCTTGGTGTTGTTTATTACTAATTACCACAAGAATGGAACTATGGAGAACAGCTTTTTATCTAAGATAATCAGCACCCTACTGGCAGTAGTTTTTGGTACAGCAATCTATATACTATTAAAACTCAGATCTTGTATCTATATATATATATCCCACTGATGTCGGCTGAAGACGGCAATTCCGGCAAAACGGTGAACCGTAGCGCCACGATTTTTGTACCGCCTTAATCAGCATGCGGTTCGCTGCTGGAAAATTATATTTTTATTTAATTCGGACGCATATTTTTTAAGTTACAGAGGTTTAAAAGTGCTGCCCCCCCTGATTTATCGAAGTTTTGACAGAAGGGGGGCGCTGCGGTGCGGATTGTGATGTCACAATGCCCCTGTGAGATGGACTCGAGCTGACCCCCCTTCCCCCCCCCAGCGGTATTCAGCGTGTGATGTCACAATGCCCCTGTGCTACATTGTTGCGAAGAGCTGTCAAGTCAAGTCCATTTTATTTGTACAGCACATTTAAAAACAACCCACGTTGACCAAAGTGCTGTACATCTGATTAGCGCCTCCTCAATGAGCCTCAAACGCTAGGGAGTAGAAATAGGTTTTGAGCATGGACTTAAAGGAGTCGATGGAGGGGGCAGTTCTGATGGGGAGAGGAATGCTCTTTCCACCCTCCCCCTCTCTCCCTCCCCCCTCCCCCCTCCCCCCTTTCCCCCCTCCCCCCCTTTCCGCCCTCCCCTTCCACCCTCCCCTCCCCTCCCCCTTCCCTCCCCCCACTCCCCTTCCCCCTTCCCCCTCCCCTCCTCCCTCCACACCTCCCTCCTCCCCCCCTCCCCCTTCCCTCCCTCCCCTTCTCCCGGTTACAATGTAAACCCTACGAGGACGGGCACAATGGGGAAAGAGGGGTACTGGGAAAAGGGGAGGACCCCTCCCTCCGCCCTTCCCCTCCCCCTCCCTCCCCCTCCCCCTCTCTCCCTCCCCCTCCCCCTCTCTCCCTCCCCCCTTCCCCCCCTCCCCTTCCCCCCCTCCCCTCCCCTACCCCCTCCCTCCCCCTCCCCTCCTCCCTCCACACCTCTCTCCCTCCCCCTTCCCTCCCTCCCCTCCTCCCGGTTACAATGGAAACCCTACGAGGACGGGCCCAACGGGCACACTTGAGATGGGTGCTACAGTGAGAAGCACTATGTGACCGCGAATGTTTCAAAACAAGCACTTAAAAAGCACTTATCTCTTTTTAAAGTATATTTTTTTATTGCAAGTCACTTAACATACACAGATCAGCATTGGGCCCATATGCTCGTGGGCCACCGGGGCAAGTGTTTCGAAAAAAGCACTGAGAGTGTGTATGGGGAGAGAGAGAATGGGGGGGGGGGTCTGTGAATGGGGACTGGGGACAACAGGGGTCGTTGCGGAGGGGGCTTGGTGGTGGGGGAAAGAGGGGTACTGGGAAAAGGGGAGGTCCCACTTCCCCCATCAACCCCTTCCTCCCCCCTCCTTCCCACCTCCATCTCCACTCCCTCCCCCCCTCCCTCCCCCCTCAATCCCAACCTCCATCACCACTCAGCCCCTAACTCCCCCCCTCCCTCCTTCCCTCCATCCCACCCTCCCCCACTCCCTCCCCCCTCCCTCCACCATTCCATCCCTCTCCCCCTCCCCCCTCCTTCCACCATCCCTCCACCCCTCCCGGTTACAATGGAAACCCTACAGGGACGGGCCCAACGGGGAAAGAGGGGTACTGGGAAAAGGGGAGATCCCCCTCCCTCCCTCCCCCCTCACTCCCCCTTACCTCCCCCCTACCCCCCTCCCTCCCCTCTCCCTCCCTCCTCCCCCTTCCCCCCTCCCCCCCTCCCCTCCCCCTCCCCTCCCCTCCTCCCTCCACACCTCCCTCCTCCCTCCCTCCCCCTCCCCTCCCTCCCCTCCTCCCGGTTACAATGGAAACCCTACGAGCACGGGCCCAATGGGGAAAGAGGGGTACTGGGAAAAGGGGAGGTCCCCCTCCCTCCCCCCTCACTCCCTTCTCCCTCCCCCCCTCCCTCCCCCTCCCCTTCCCCCCTCCCTCCCCTTCCCCCCTCCCCCTCCCCCCTACACCCTTCCCTCACCTCTCCCTCCCTCCCTTCCTCCCTCCCCTCCCCCCCTCCCTCCCCCTCCCCTCCCCCCTCCACACCTCCCTACTCCCTCCCTCCCCCTTCCCTACCCCCACTCCCCTCCCGGTTACAATGGAAACCCTACGAGGACGGGCCCAACGGGCACACTTCTTCTAGTACATTAATAACATTCTATTTACTTTATGCAATTCTTAGATACTCTCAGTTGTGATAAAGTATCAATAATCCCAATGAGAAATTATTGACTTTAAATGATAACTCTCCACATATGCTACCTAACCTGTTGGGTACTTACCATATTTTCTGTTTTCATTCACTCTCAATAATGGATTTCACTTAAGCTCTTTTCCATTACCCCTTGCGATCCTTTGTGAATACTGGGCACTATGCGGATATCTCCTCTGTCATGTCTTCATTTTTATTTATCCTCTGCTTCAGTTCTCAATTGTGTTTCCTCAATTTCCAACATACCTATTCTCACTCCCTCTGGCCCTCACCTTCCATCCCACCGGTCTGCACAATCTACAGGGCATCGTCTTTAATTTGTACAGGATTCCACCGCCAGACCATCCTTCTAGTCCTCCTCAGCATTATGAAGGGACAATTCCCCCAGTGTGACTCTTCTACCAACCACCTTCTGCCCTCCCTCATCCCTCCTGCCTCCTCAAGGCACTTAGGCAACCAAAGGAGGTACAACATCTGCCATTTCACTTCATCTCTTCCCACCAGCCAAAGATTCCAACAGCACTTTCAGGTGAAGCAACCATTCATTTGCACCTCCAGGATATGAGAGAAGTTGACAAAGTCAATCTTTTAAAGCAAAGGAAGAAGTAGTCTTTCAAAGTAACAGTTGAACTTATAAGTCTGAAGGGTCTCGACCCGAAGCGTCACCCATTCCTTCTCTCCTGAGACGCTGCCTGACCTGCTGAGTTACTCCAGCATTTTGTGAAATAAATACCTTTGAGTTGAACTTGTAATGTACTTACAATATTCTAATCTAACTTTATTTGGGAAATTATAACGGGCTCATAGTTAATGATTATCTTGGGTATCTTGGGTACCATTAAACTAATATTTCTGTTTATTTAGCCTGACAAAATAACTTCTCCGCTCCCAAATTCTAACAAAGACACCTAAGCCAAAAGCACTGTTGACATAAACACTCCTTTGTAAATTTTGACATTCGAAACCTTTGACTAGCCTTAAATAACAAAATTTGACATTCTTTGCCCTCACTGTGTAATAAAAAGTGATTCATAATTAGCTAACATATAAATAAATATATCCCTTCAGTCTGAAGAAGGGTCTCGACCCGAAACATCACCCATTCCTTCTCTCCAGAGATGCTGCCCGTCCCGCCAAGTTACTCCAGCATTTTGTGTCTACCTTCGATTTAAACCAGCATCTGCCATTCTTTCCTAAATATATCCCTTGTTTAGGGATCCATGGAATCAATTCAGCACATCACTCAGTTTTGGCTGTTTGTCAAACAACTCAGTAGGTCAAATTATTCCACTCCATCTTAAACCTTCTAGTTTATCTTCATGTTATTAACGGTGTCACATCGTTGAGTAGAGTCAGGTCCTTTCCCAGTCACTCAAAGGCCAAAAGGACCAATCCCTCAGTCACTACATCAGACTATGGAAACTCTTCCATGATCCATTTCCGCTTTTCACTTAAACTCTTTGGGTCACCCACAGCCCACTCGCAGAGTCAAATTCAAACAGTGTGCATCCCTCTCCTGATCACTCCCTCACACAGTGAGAGCCCCCTCTCTAGGTCGTTCCCCAACAAAATGTGACCCCTTCTCTGGGTCATGATGTTATACAGTGTGAGACCCACTTAGGGTCACTCACTCACAGACTGTGAACCCCTCTCTGCGTCACTCATACTATATGATAACCCCCCCCCCCCCCCATCTCTGTGTCACTATCCCTCACACAGTACGACCACCCCTGTTCGCTGTGTCACTCACTCAGTGTGATCACCCCCCTCTCTGGGTCACTCTCACACCGTGACCAACCCCCTTCCCTCTCAAACTCACACTCATTCACAGTGGGAGAGACCTTTCTCTGGGTCCCTCACACAGAGTGAGCCCCTCACACTTAGCCACTCACTCCCTTACACTCAGTCCCTCCCTCACACTCAGTCCCTCACACTCAGTCCTTCATACTCAGTCCCTCACATTCAGTCCCTCCCTCACACTCAGTCCCTCACACTCAGTCCTTCACACTCAGTCCCTCACACTCAGTCCTTCACACTCAGTCCCTCACACTCAGTCCTTCACACTCAGTCCCTCACACTCAGTCCCTCACACTCAGTCCTTCACACAGTCCCTCACACTCAGTCCCTCCCTCACATTCAAATCCTCCCTCACACTCAGACCCTTCCTCACACTCAATCCCTCTCTCACACTCAGTCCCTCCCTCACTCTCACTATCTTACACTCACTCCCTCACACTCAGTCCCTCCCTCACACTCAGACCCTCCCTCACACTCAATCCCTCTCTCACTCAGTCCCTCCCTCACACTCACTCTCACTATCTTACACTCACTCCCTCACAGTCCCTCCCTCACTCAGTCACCGTCTCACAGTCCCTCCCTACTTCACAGTCACCCCCTCACACTGTCACTCCCTCAAACTCAGTCACTCTCTCACATTCAGTCCCTCCCTACTTCACAGTCCCTCCCTCACACAGTCCCTCCCTCACACTCACTCTCACTATCTTACTCCCTCGCACCGTCACTCCCTCACACTCAGTCACTCCTTCCCCTCAAACCCTTCCCCTCAAACCCTTCCCCTCAAACCCTTCCCCTCAAACCCTTCCCCTCAAACCCTTCCCCTCAAACCCTTCCCCTCAAACCCTTCCCCTCAAACCCTTCCCCTCAAACCCTTCCCCTCAAACCCTTCCCCTCACTCAGTCCCTCACCCAGTCCCTCACACCCAGTCCCTCACACCCAGTCCCTCACACCCAGTCCCTCACACTCAGTCCCTCACACCCAGTCCCTCACACCCAGTCCCTCACACCCAGTCCCTCACACTCCTTCAGTCACTCCCTCACTCTGTCCCTCACTACCTCACAGTCACTCCCTCACATTCAATCCTTCTCTCACACTCAGTCTCACACTCAGTCCCTCATTCACACTCACTATCTTACACACACTCCATCACACTCACTATCTTACCCCCCACTCTCAGTCCCTCCCTCACACACACTCACTCCCTCCCTCACACACACACAGAGTGACTCTACCTCCTTCAGCGAGACCGCTCCCCCGCCCACCCGCGTTGCGCGCGTTCCCGCCGCTGTGGAGGCGCGCGTGCCCGTGGCTGTCCGGAGCGGGTCGGGTCGAGGCGGGAGCGGGAGCGGCGCGAGCGGCGGCGGGGGCGGCGGCAGCGCGGGGTGGGTGGGGGTGGGTGGGTGGGGGGGATGTCGTCCGTGCCGAGGCCGCTGAAGGAGGGTCGGTGGAGCCGGTGGGGCCGCTGGAGACGCGTCTTCCCCGTGGAGAGGCAGTCCTCGCTCTACCAGCCCACCGTCCTCAACCCCTTCATCTACCACGTCCATCTCGGCTTCACCGACAAGCTGCGGGTGAGGTGTGAGGGAGGGGTGGAGGGATGAGGGAGGGATGAGGGAGGGATGAGGGAGGGAGAGGGGATGGAGGGAGTGATGAGGGATTAAGGGATGATGGAGGGATGGATCGATCGAGGGAGGAATGGAGAGGGAATGGAGGGAGGGGGGGTGGAGGGGAGGGAGGGATGATGGAGGGAGAGGGGATGGAGGGAGGGGGGATGGAGGGAGGGGGATGGAGGGAGGGGTGGAGGGGAGGGAGGGATGATGGAGGGAGAGGGGATGGAGGGAGAGGGGATGGAGGGAGAGGGGGTGGAGGGAGGGGGATGGAGGGAGGGGTGGAGGGGAGGGAGGGATGATGGAGGGAGGGGGATGGAGGGAGAGGGGATGGAGGGAGGGGGATGGAGGGAGGGATGATGGAGGGAGGGGGGATGGAGGGAGGGGGATGGAGGGAGAGGGGATGGAGGGAGGGATGATGGAGGGAGAGGGGATGGAGGGAGGGATGATGGAGGGAGAGGGGATGGAGGGAGAGGGGATGGAGGGAGGGGGATGGAGGGAGGGGTGGAGGGGAGGGAGGGATGATGGAGGGAGGGGGATGGAGGGAGAGGGGATGGAGGGAGGGGGATGGAGGGAGGGATGATGGAGGGAGGGGGGATGGAGGGAGGGGGATGGAGGGAGGGGTGGAGGGGAGGGAGGGATGATGGAGGGAGGGATGATGGAGGAGGGATGGATCGATCGAGGGAGGGGGAAGAGGGAAGAGGGATGGAGGGAGGGAGGGAGAGGGGAGCAGGCGGTGGACGACGGCTGAGGGAGCGGGGCAGCCGTTGGCGACCGGGTGGGGGGGGGGGTGGAGTTTTTCACCAGAGTGGACGTGGGGGTCACTCTCAAGGCTGGTGGGTCATCTACAGCACAGGATCGGGGTTATCTTCAAAAGTGGTGGGGTCTAGTTCAGGTGGTGGTGGCACCTTCAGGGGTGGTGGTGGCACCCTCGGGGGTGGTGGTGGCACCCTCGGGGGTGGTGGTGGCACCCTCGGGGTGGTGGTGGCACCTTCGGGGGTGGTGGTGGCACCTTCGGGGGTGGTGGTGGCACCCTCGGGGGTGGTGGTGGCACCTTGGGGGGTGGTGGTGGCACCCTCGGGGGTGGTGGTGGCACCCTCGGGGGTGGTGGTGGCACCCTCGGGGGTGGTGGAGGCACCCTCGGGGGTGGTGGCGGCACCCTCGGGGGTGGTGGCGGCACCCTCGGGGGTGGTGGCGGCACCCTCGGGGGTGGTGGCGGCACCCTCGGGGGTGGTGGCGGCACCTTCGGGAGTGGTGGCGGCACCTTCAGGGGTGGTGGCGGCACCTTCAGGGGTGGTGGTGGCACCTTCAGGGGCTCGGGGGTCTAGTTCAAGGGTGGTGGGTCTAGTTCAAAGGTCGTGGCACTTTCAAGGGTGGTGGTGGCATCTTCAGGGGTGGTGGGGGTCTAGTTCAGGGGTGGTGGTGGCACCTGCAGGGGTGATGGGGTCTCGTTCAAGAGTGGTAGTGGGTTTTAGTTCAAGGGTGGTGGTGGCATCCCTCAGTGGTGATGGGGTCTAGTTCAAGGGTGGTGGTGAGGTCTACTTCAAGGGTGGTGGTGCTATCTTCAGGGATGGTAGGTTCTAGTTCAGGGATGGTGGGGTTCTAGTTCAGGGGTGGTGGTGGGTTTTAGTTCAAGGGTGGCGGGTTCTAGTTCTAGTTCAGGGGTGGTGGGGTCTACTTTAAGGGTGGTGGTGGTATCTTCAGGGGTGGTGAGTTCTAGTTCAGGGGTGGTGGGGTCTACTTCCAGGGTGGTGGTGGTATCTTCAGGGGTGGTGAGTTCTAGTTCGGGGTGGTGGGGTGGTGGGGGTCTAGTTCAGGGGTGGTGGGGTCTAGTTCAGGGGTGGTGGGGTCTAGTTCAGGGCTGGTGGGGGCACTTTCAGAGGTGGTGGTGGCACCTTCAGGGGTGGTGGGGTCATGTTCAAGGGTGGTGGTAGCACCTTCAGGAGTGTTGGGGTTAACTTCAGGGTGGTGGCCTCATCTTCAAGGGTGACGGTGACAAGTTCAGGGTGATGAGACCATCTTCAGGGGTGTTGTGGTTACTTTCACAGTGGTGGGTCATCTTCAAGAGTGGTTGTGGCAAGTTCAGGGGAGTTGGGGTCATGTTCAGGGGTGTTGGGGTTAACTTCAGGGTGGTGGCCTCATCTTCAAGGGTGACGGTGGCAGGTTCAGGGTGACGAGGCCATCTTCAGGGGTGTTGTGGTTACTTTCATGGTGGTGGGTCATCTTCAAGAGTGGTTATGGCAAGTTCAGGGGTAGTGGGATCATCTTCAAGGATGACGGTGACAAGTTCGGTGGTGGTGGAGGCATCTTTGGCAGGGTGAGGCATCTTCTGTGTGGTGGGAGTACGTGGACCTCATGGAGATTGGTATGGTGTGAGCTCAAGGATGTGGGACGTATGGGCTTCATGGGGACTGGGGGTGTGGGGGTCTGGGCTCAGAGGGTTGGCGGGTGGGGGGGGGCTTCAGGGAGATGGAGGTTGCTCTGCTTCAGAAGGGCTGGGTGGGTGGACGTGCGAGCTTCATGAGAGCTGTGGGGTGTTCCAGTGAGTGTACCTCACCAAGTGGGGAATGAGATTCGGTACGTGCCAAATACGCTGTCGAATTTCTAGTAATGTACATTATAGAGCATACTGACTGGTTGCATCGTGGCCTGGTTTAGTAATTCGAACGCTCAGTAATGAAAGAGGCTGCAGAAAGTGATAGATAACGCCTTGTCTATCACAGCTATTGATCTCCACACCATCGAAAGGATCTAAAAGAGGCGCTGTCTCAAAATGGCAGCTAATATCATCAAAGACCCACATTGCTCTGGCCATGCTGTTACATCGCCACTACCATCAGGAAGAAGGTACAGGAGTCTGAGATCCATGACTTTGTGGTTCAAGAACTGCTCCTCTCCTAACAACCAACAGGCTCTTGAACGCTGCAAAACACTAACCACAACCTTACCTCAGTAACTTTGATCGACTATGGACTTTGTTTTGGATGCAATATGTACTTTGATTCTGCACACTTTTGGTCTGGTTACTTAATATTACTGATTATTTTTGATTATTTTATGTATTTATTTGTTATTTGGCCTGTAAAGTTGCAGCAAGCAAGAATTTTATTGTTCCCTTGCTGGTACATATGACAATTGAACACTTTTGACACTTGAAATGATTTGATCACATTTCAGATTGGGACCCTTCTTCAGACTGATAGAGTAGAGGCTCGTGTCCATTTCCATCCCCCTGACCCAACAAGTTCCTCCAGCAGTTTGTGTTTGTTTTGCTCAAGATTCCAACAGTCTCGTGTGCCTCTGTAATTAAAATTCTGTTTTCATTTGCACATTACAAAATGCAAATTCAAGTCGAGGATCGGAAGCAGGCTGTCGGCAGGAATAAAATGCACTTGATTGAGGGTAGTGGGAGTCTGAGGAAATGTAAAGGGCTCTGGTGATGCTATTACTGCAGTGTATTGATTTAATATCAGGGTGAGTTGCCAATATAGTAAGGTTATATTGTCGTTGTTGCAGGGTCTGTGCCTGGTTCTGAACAAACAAAATGTTGCTGTTCTGCGATACGTGCAGGGAGTGATGTGATGGTTAGCAGGATGGGCAAATAATGGGAGGGTCCCCATTGTAGAGTGGGGGGAGTAGTGTGTCTCCACTGCAGGGTGGGGGTGGCGAGAAGTGTGAGAGTGGCGAGTATGTGGGTTATTTTTTCTTGAAAAAACATTACTGTGGTGAATGCTGTGAGCTGGTAGTCACATTTATATTTTGTTGTGTTTTGTTTTCACAGATAGTTCTGGCCAGCATTACCCTTGTACCCTTGCGTGTCGCCTGTATTTTTGTCCTTGCTATATTTGCTTGGCCATGCTCACTTTTTGGACGACTCTGCTATTACACCTATGGAAATCGGGAGCCATATCCAAACTGGAAACGGTAATTATTTGTTATTTCTGTTCTGTTCTGTACATAGAGTCATAAAGCACAGAAACTGACCCTTTGGCCCACCCTGCATTTACCAACCACAATTCGCCATCCATGTTAGTCGCACCCTGCCCGTGTGTTGCCCATTATCCCTCTAAACCTTTGCTGTCCATCATTATGCATTCAGTGCCCATGAGAATAGAGGTGGATGGCAAACTTAATGTTACCTTTGTCTTTCAAAGAGATCTGATATAGGATCTGATACAGGGATCTGTTGGTTGTAATGTGCTGCTTTTGACCTCGTTTATAGTTGGCTAATTTGAATAAGATTGTCATTTGAGAATCTATAGCAGCACAATGTTCATTATGTTTTGAAACATTCTCTGATATTAAGCTTTAATTATTCAAAGTGCGGCGTCGGCATAAGCTCTTTTTTTCGAATGGATTGATTCTAGTCCTCCATGTAATCAACATGGGCCAGTGCGTGCCATTACATCTGACCAGCACTTCTGCTGGGTCAGCTCCTCTTGGAAGCACCTACTTGGATTGTTTTGTAGTTTGCTTGAAGGCCATTTGGGACTTGAAATTCTGGTTGCAGTCTTGCTTTTTCACGTTAATCAGCCATAACTCAATGTCATCTTTGTAAATTTATATCTATATATAATATATAATTATGATTTGTGTAAGAAGGAACTGCAGATGCTGGTGTAAACCGAAGATAGACAAAAAGCTGGAGTAACTCAGCGGGGACAGGCAGCATCTCTGAAAGAAGGAATGGGTGACGTTTCGGGTCGAGACCCTTCTTCAGACTTGCTTCATTTAATGTCACAGTATTATGCAGCATGGAAAGCGGCACTCCGAGTCTGCAGCTGATTTGAACTGCCCGGTTACACTCAATCTATACCAATCTATAGAATTTAACTTGAATGGGTAATCTCCATTTCTTAATCTGTTTGAAGACTGTCCTTAGGGTTGACGTAACTTAGTGGAGCTTCAGTCTCATGGAAATGTAAAGCCACATTTCCAGTGTACAATTGAAATGATTGAAACTTGGGAATCTCGCTCAGTTTTTGGAAAACAATGTCCCTGTTCTTCTGTTAGCCTGGTACTGTGTCGTAATTACAGTTATCTTTTTCCGGTTGTGGATTGAGCCAGGAGTGAAGGCGGGTCTTTCTGTTTTGTCTGTTTGAATGCCGCTCATGTGATCTATTCCCATGAGGTGCCTATTGAGTGTCCGGAAAATATGTAAAATATCTTAAGAATGATCCAAGTAAATGTTTTTGTGTATATGTCACCACACCTTGTAACAGATATGTTTATGCATTAGCTGGCAAAATGTTGCAGCTTGGAGACTAAATAGATAGTGGAAAGACTTTAGAGTGTCAAGAGATGAGTCATTTTCCAGAATATACCCAGCCTTTGACCTTTTCTTGCTGACAGTGTAATTATGTGGCTGAATCAGTTGAGTTTCTGGCCAACTGAGACCACTCCACCCCCTAATCCCATCCCCTCCAGGACATTGACAATATGTGATTTGGGTATTGGCAAAGCCATTGAATGTCAAATGTAGGTAGCTAACTTGTTGTAGCTGGTTGTTGATTGGGACTGGTGTGATGTGAACATTTCTTTCCATCTGTGTAGAAAGGAACTGAGATGCCATTTGTCTGACCATGTCAATGTATTGGCGTGTCCTTTGCATGCAGGTGTTGACTGCTTCATTCGCTGGACAGTGTGTGCAAAATTGCTTAATTGTCTTTTACAATTCCAAAATAGATGAGGCACGGCTACCGAGCTTTGATCTAATCCGTCAGTGTGCGATTGCTTGACTGTCTTTTCCATGCTAATTTTGATCCTGTAGACTGATACTGCAGTTTCAGTAGGTTGGCACACAATATTTACGCACACCTGGATATTGCTATATATTTGAACTCTAAATGTGAATTTCCAATTTATTAGATATGAATTCCAACGTATTATCACGCTCAGCAACAACAATAGTTTTTGTTGTGTTTAAATTGACAATCATATGTCTTTGTATTCATCCCATCCCATTTCTCCTTTGTAGAGGTGACACTCTGTGCGCCTTGTTTCTTTAAACATTTGCCGTGAATTACAGAAGTGGTAGCCATGACAATGAAATAAAAATGTCTGCAGCATTAGTGTGTGCATGCTGTAAAATGCCTCTATCCCTTGTATCATAGTCTTCACCACCTTTTGTACTTCCTCACATTTTATCTTTAGAGAACTAGCTGTTCCTATTCAGTTGTCTGCTTCCGGTAATTTCAGTCAGCAGGACGTTGAGGTCTGTTGTAATCTGTTCAGTTTTGTTTGTATCTTGCAGATAAGATTTTAATTGCATGGGAAAGGAAAGAAAAACAGTAAAGATTTTAAATGCAAAAAAGTATGTTTTTTTCCAATTGTCATTTTCACTAATAAAATTGAAACCATAAATACAGTAATCCTGGCCTTAGGTTCCAGATGTCATCTGAGCTTTTGTAATCACCTCAAATTACAGACAATAATTCAACACAATCATCCTCTGAAAATGTATTCTTTTAAATCAGATTTCTCTCCAACATCCTGAAGAACATGATTTTCAAACCCACTAAAGAGACACAAAGAGCTGGAGTAAATCAGTGGGTCAGGCAACATTTCTGGAGGACATTTCGGGTTGAGACTCTTCTTCAGACTTTTCCAACTCACCAATCCCTTCCACACACTCATGGATGCCTTTTTGGAAACATAAGCATATTTTATTATATTAGGTCTTGGTTAATCCTGTACAAATATTTTGGTCACCTAAATGTGAAAATAGTTACTAACTAAACTTAAAAATTGTAAGTATCAAATTTGTAATATTCTTGTGCATAGAGCCACAACTCTTAAGAAGGTTTTGACTGGATTTGCACCAGAACATCTTTCGATGCACAGTTAATAGTTAATTTCACAGATTCATTTGCTTTACCTGTGGCAAAGTGGGCAAAAACAATGAGTGGTACCATGATGCCACGCACAGTCCAAAGATGGTCTCCAGTTTACCTGGTGTATAAAACTTGAACAGAACTCAAATTAGTAAATGGGACAGAATTAGTCATAAAGTCATACAGTGTGTTATCAGGCCCTTCTGCCCAACCTGCCCACACCAACCAATACACATCTCATCTACATTAGGCCCACTTGCCTGCATTTGGCCCATATCCCTCCAATCCTGTCCTATCCATGTCTTATTGCTTATACGTTGCGATAGTCCCTGCCTCAACTACCTCCTCCAGCAGCACATTCCATACATACACCACCCTTTGTGTGAAAAAGTTAGATTCAGAGTCCTATAAAATCTTTCCCCCCTTCACCTTAAACGTATGCCCTCTTGTTCTCAATTCCCCCACTCTCGGCAAGAGATTCTAGGCAACCTATTCCACTCTATCTATTCCTCTTGTGATTTTATACACCTCTATAAGATCACTCCTCATCCTTCAGTACTCCTGAGAATAGAGTCCAGTCTGCTCAACCTTCCCCTATAGCTCAGGCCCTCAAGTCCTGGCATGATTTTTTTTCTGGATGATTAATTTGTAAACATTTTGTGTTTTGTGCATGATGCAAATGAAGTTATCTTGCAAAATTTAGACTCAAAGTCAAAAGAATGTGAAAATAGGATAAATATTTTTGAATGTTTGGTTCTGAAATGTTATGAAAGCAGAGATAGCAGCAATTTAAAATAATTGACATCACACTGTAATATAACAAAACATTTTCATAACAACTTTAATCATAAAATAACGAGTTACATTTATATAAAACTATGTGAATGCTGAGGAGGCTTTTATATGCTTTGCTGCCAAACCTTTGAAATGTAGTCCACTTGTCAGTAACGATGTTGGACAGAATGATCCTAGAAACAGCAATTGAAATTATCTGTATTAGTTTATGTTCTAAACTGAGCTTGGGGGTTCTTTTGTAGTTCTTGCTAGAGTAGACAGACCTCTTTTTTTAAATCCCACTGTTACAGTTCCTCCTTGGTTCTGTGGTATAAAACTAAATTATGTTTCCGGTGTTGGACTTAATCCACATCCTTATAATTCGGAGAAGCAAACTACCACTGATCCAACTTCAAGATGTATTATCTCTGGTTTTGAAAGTTTAAAAAAAAACTTCAATTAATTAAAAGTCTGATTACTGGAATTCCTAATAGTTGTTTTTTGTAACCAAAATGTTACTCAGCATGAGAACCCTTAAGATTAATCAGATCGATCGAGAAGTTTCTCAGAATCTCTAACCTGTAGATTTAGGTGATACAAAGATGATACAAAGCTTGGTGGTAGTGTGAACTGTGAGGAAGATGCTATGAGGTTGCAGGGTGACTTGGACAGGTTGTGTGAGTGGGCGGATGCATGGCAGATGCAGTTTAATGTGGATAAGTGTGAGGTTATCCACTTTGGTGGTAAGAATAGGAAGGCAGAGTATTATCTGAATGGTGTCAAGTTAGGAACAGGGGACGTACAACGAGATCTGGGTGTCCTAGTGCATCAGTCACTGAAAGGAAGCGTGCAGGTACAGCAGGCAGTGAAGAAAGCCAATGGAATGTTGGCCTTCATAACAACAGGAGTTGAGTATAGGAGCAAAGGAGTCCTTCTGCAGTTGTACAGGGCCCTAGTGAGACTGCACCTGGAGTACTGTGTGCAGTTTTGGTCTCCAAATTTGAGGAAGGATATTCTTGCTATTGAGGGCGTGCAGCGTAGGTTTACTAGGTTAATTCCTGGAATGGCGGGACTACCATATGTTGAAAGACTGGAGCGACTAAGCTTGTATACACTGGAATTTAGAAGGATGAGAGGAGATCTTATCGAAACGTATAAGATTATTAGGGGGTTGGACACGTTAGAGGCAGGAAACATGTTCCCAATGTTGGGGGCGTCCAGAACCAGGGGCCACAGTTTAAGAATAAGGGGTAGGCCATTTAGAACTGAGATGAGGAAAAACTTTTTCAGTCAGAGAGTTGTGAATCTGTGGAATTCTCTGCCTCAGAAGGCAGTGGAGGCCAATTCTCTGAATGCATTCAAGAGAGAGCTGGATAGAGCTCTTAAGGATAGCGGAGTCAGGGGGTATGGGGAGAAGGCAGGAACGGGGTACTGATTGAGAATGATCAGCCATGATCACATTGAAAGGCGGTGCTGGCTCGAAGGGCCGAATGGCATCCTCCTGCACCTATTGTCTATTGTCTATTGTCTGTTAAATACACACTTTAACACCACAAAAAAATGTTTTCTTCATTGCATGGAGTGGATTAATTCCTCAAATTTTTAATTTTTAATTTCACCTTGTACTATTGAAATGGTACAAAGTTTAATGTTGAACAATACTGTGCATTGGTTAACAGTTCATCAATTCATTTTAGTAATGTGACTGCATTTACCATTGTCGCTCAAAGTTCCAGTGATCAAGAGGGTTAATCTTTTATTTAAGTATGCATTTAAGATTAACCATTTCTTTCATTGAAAAATTATGTCACATTTCAAAGTGTTAAACCCGGCATTGATTTGAAAATCTAGCCTCCCAGTCCTTGGCTGGAAGTTGTGAAGGTCAGTATTTATCAACTGGTTGCACCAGATGGTTAGAAAGCTCATGCAGTGAATGTGATTAACAGATTAACCATGATGGGTTGGAAGATTTTGCTTAGTTGTACATACGTAATTTGATTACATTTATACTGCTTTGACCAACGTCTTTTCATTTCCTTCTCCCCTCCTCTACCATAAACAAATAACATTAAAATAAGAAAATAACTGCAGATGCTGTACAAATCGATTTATTCACAAAATGCTGGAGTAACTCAGCAGGTCAGGCAGCATCTCGGGAGAGAAGGAATGGGTGACGTTTCGGGTCGAGACCCTTCTTCAGACTGATGTCGGGGGTGGGACAAAGGAAGGATATAGGTGGAGACAGGAAGATAGAGGGAGATCTGGGAAGGAGGAGGGGAAGGGAGGGACAGAGGAGCTATCTGAAGTTGGAGAAGTCGAACGTTCATACCACCGGGCCGCAAACTGCCAGGCGAAATATGAGGTGCTGCTCCTCCAATTTCCGGCATTAAAACATTAAAATATGTTGGTTAGAACTTCCGTGAATACTGGACTTGTCAACATAAAGTACATTGTTTTGTACATAGTTCCTTCTTTTGTGATCCTGCACTAATATTTTCTGATAAATTAACTAGACTGTGCTGTGGAATAGTGTTTACTAGACCAAGTGGACCCGTTTTTGCATTGGTGCAGCACCCTCTCCTTCCCCCCTCCTCTCTCCTCCTCTCCCTCCCCCCCTCTCCCTCCTCCCCTCTCCCTCCTCCCCTCTCCCCCCCCCTCTCCCTCCTCCCTCTCCCTCCTCCCCCTCCTCCCCTCATCCCTCCTCCCCCCTCCCCCTCCCTCCCCTCCCCCTCTCCCCTCCCCTCTCCCCTCCCTCCCCCTCCCCCTCCCTCCCTCCCCCCTCCCTCCCACCCCTCCCTCCCTCCCTCCCTCCCTCCCTCCCTCCCTCCCTCCCCCCTCCCTCCTCCCTCCCCCCCTCCCCTCCCCCCTCCCTCCCCCCCTCCCTCCCTCCCTCCCCCCTCCCTCCCCCCCTCCCTCCCTCCCTCCCCCCCTCCCTCCCCCCTCCCTCCCTCCCTCCCTCCCTCCCTCCTCCTCCCCCACCCTGTCCCTCCCCCTCCTACCCCCCTCCCTCCCTCCTCCCCCTCCCTTCCCTTCCCCCCTCCCTCCATCCTCCTCCCCTTCCCCTCCCCCTCCCCCCACTCCATCCCCTCAATCCCCCTTATCCTCCCTCCTCCCCCCCTCCTTTCCCTTCCCCCTCCCTCCATCCTCCTCCCCTTCCCCTCCCCCTCCCCCCACTCCATCCCCTCAATCCCCCTTATCCTCCCTCCTCCCCTCCCTCCCTCCCTGGGAGATAGATTTAAACATTAAAATGTGAATAACTTTTAATAATGAATATAACACCAATTTCAATAAAACTACTTGCATTACCATTAAAACGATGACGGTGAGTAAGGTGGGGCTAAAATTGTCATGCTATCGTGTACCGTTTTGGCTGTAGTTCGATCACAAACAAACTAACAAACGAGAGTTTTAGTATATAGATTTTGTGGGATTATTGTAATAAAAATGCATAGAAACCTATAGCCTGAGGTGGAATGGTGTGGAACGAAGGATGTGGGCATGGACAACAAAAATAGAGAGATACAGTGCCCTCCATTAATGTTAAGGACAAAGACCCATCACTTATTTATTTGCCTCTGTGCTCCACAATTTGAGATTTGTAATAGAAAGAAATCACATGGTTAAAGTGCACATTGTCAGGTTTTAATAAGGGACATTTTTATAAATTTTGGTTTCACCATGTAGAAATTACAGCAGTGTTTATACATAGTCCCCCCATTTCAGGGACCATATTGTTTGGGACACAGCAATGTCATGTAAAAGAAAGTAGTCATGTTTACTATTTTGTTACATATCCTTTGCATGCAATGACTGCTTGAAGTCTGCGATTCATGGACATCACCAGTTGCTGTGTGTCTTCTTTGGTGATGCTCTGCCAGGCCTGTATTGCAGCCATCTATAGCTTATGCTTGTTTTGGCGCTAGTCCCATTCAGTTTTCTCCAGCATATAGATACAGGGTATGGGGAGGGAGGTTTCGGGGGATGTGAGAAAGAACTTTTTCACCCAGAGGGTGGTTGGAGTCTGGAACTCACTGCCTGGGGTGGTGGTGGAGGCGGGAACACTCACAACGTTTAAGAGGCATTTGGATGGGCACTTGAAATGCTACAACATTCGGGGCTACGGTCCAAATGTGGGAAAATGGGATTAAAATTAGACTGTGTTTGGTAACGGGCGGCGCGGACACGATGGGCCGAAGGGCCTCTTTCTGTGCTGTAGGACTCTATGACTCTATGAAAAGGCATGCTCAATTGGGTTCAGATCGGGTGATTGACTTGGCCACTCAAGAATTGACCATTTTTTAGCTTTGAAAAACCCCTTTGTTGCTTCAGCATTATGTTTGGGATCATTGTCTTGCTGTAGAATGAACCGCCGGCCAATGTGTTTTGAGGCATTTGTTTGAACTTGAGCAGATAGGATGTGTCTATATACTTCAGAATTCATTATACTACTACCATCAGCAATTATATCATCAATAAAGATTAGTGAGCCTGTACCTTCAGCAGCCATACATGCCCAGGACATAACACCCCCACCACCGTGTTTCACAGATGAGGTGGTATGCTTTGGATCTTGGGCAGTTCTTTCTCTCCTCCATAGTTTGATAGAAAATAGACAATAGGTGCAGGAGGAGGCCATTCGGCCCTTCGAGCCAGCACTGCTATTCAATGTGATCATGGCTGATCATTCTCAATCAGTACCCCGTTCCTGCCTTCTCCCCATACCCCCTGACTCCGCTATCCTTAAGAGCTCTATCTAGCTCTCTCTTGAATGCATTCAGAGAATTGGCCTCCACTGCCTTCTGAGGCAGAGAATTCCACAGATTCACAACTCTCTGACTGAAAAAGTTTTTCCTCATCTCAGTTCTAAATGGCCTACCCCTTATTCTTAAACTGTGGCCCCTTGTTCTGGACTCCCCCAACATTGGGAACATGTTTCCTGCCTCTAACATGTCCAACCCCTTAATAATCTTGATCTTGCCATCACTCTGATATAAGTTAATCTTCATCTCGTCTGTCCACAAGACCTTTTTCCAGAACTGTGGTTGTTCTTTTAAGTACTTCTTGGCAAACTGTAACCTGGCCATACTATTTTTGTGGCTAACCAGTGGTGTGCATCTTGCAGTGTAGCTTCTGTATTTCTGTTCATGAAGTCTTCTGCAGACTGTGGTCTTTGACAAATCCGCACCTGACTCCTGAAGAGTGTTTCTGATCTGTCGGACAGGTGTTTGGGGATTTTTCTTTATTATAGAGAGAATTCTTCTGTCATCAGCTGTGGAGATCTTCCTTGGCCTGCCAGCCTTTGCGATTAGTAAGCTCATCAGTGCTCTCGTTCTTCTTAATGATGTTCCAAACAGTTGATTTTGGTAAGCCTATGGTTTGGCTGATGTCTCTAATAGTTGTATTCTTTGTTCTCAGTCTCATAATGGCTTCTTTGACTTTCATTGGCACAACATTGGTCCTCATGTTGATAAACAGCAATAAAAGTTTCCATAGGCGATGGAAAGACTGGAAGAAAAAACAGGTGCTGAGAGCTCTCTTATAGCTGCATGAAGGAGGCAATTAAACATGCCTGAGCAATTACAGACATCTATGAAGCCATGTGTCCCAAACATTATGGCACCCTGAAATGGGGGGACTATGTATAAACACTGCTGTAATTTCTACATGGTGAAACCAAAATGTATAAAAATGGCCTTTATTAAAATCTGCCAAGTGCCCCATCCCCCAAACTTCAACCACGTGAATTTTTGCTATTACAAATCTCAAATTGTGGAGTACAGAGGCAAATAAATAAACGATGGGTCTTTGTCCTAAATATTATGGAGGGCACTGTAAGTGGAAAGAGAAAATCTAGTCAACACAATTCCTCATTATTGAGGAAAGAGTCGAATGTTTTAGGTTATGTTAACATTGGAAGTTGAGTCAGTAATCACGATGGTGCTTGGTGGGCAAACAGAGAACCCAATCAGTGGGTAGACTGGAAGGTTACTCTCCATCGTCAATAATTTGCATAGATTTCAAATTCCAGATATGACCAAACCTTTGTGATCTGATGTGGAATTTGATTATGAATAAATGAATGGAAGCTTCTGCATTTTCTGCACTCTCATCCCCACTCTCAGGTTAATATTGATATGAATCAATATTGAGGCAATTCATTTCAGTGACCATATGGTTTGGAAGGGAGTGAATTTTTTTGACACTGCCACCCAATCTCCTATGATTTTGGCAATTAGGTAACCCATACTAGAAAGGGTGATGCAGAAATCCTCATCAAACTAGGTCCAAGACTATGAACCTAGTCTTAAAGCTAAAATGTGGGATTAGGTTGAAAACGGGCGCAATGGTCTGTGGAGTGATACATTTCTGTGATACTTTGAAGAAACAAAAATGTAATTTGACAATAATTTGTAGGTTTAAGGCCTGGACCTTTGGTCTGCTGAAAGCCATTTGACTTGCATGATCAACAAGCACCATGGCAAATTAACAATCTCAATGATAAAGCTTCTCTCTCAATATCGAGGTGATTATAGTTTTATCACAACTTGTACGCTGCAGCATGCTTTTGTATTGTAGATGTTTTTATCATATCAATGTGCTCATCATATCAGGCAAAGCCCACAGCACATAGAGTTTCTAAGAGGTGGTCTTTTCATTGCTGATCAGGCCTGAGTTTGCTTCTGAGATCAGATAGCATTACTCCATTTCAAATTGATTTTATTGATAATTATTTCATTCTTTTAAATTTTTCATTTGAAGAGACTATTTGAATTAATATCTTATTGGTTCTAAATGGTGGGTGAACTTCTGCTGCCTCTGCTCCACTCCTGGTAGCATAGAGACCTCCAAAATCAATATTGGTTCTATTCAAGAATCACTATTGTTGGTCCTATTCAAAAATCATTTTAAGTCCACCTAAAAATCCCGGTATTTATTTTTTCCCAGTTAATGCAGATGTGCACAGTGCAATCAAATATATTACAACTTTTCATGGAGCTGCATTGTATTCCTGACCTTCAACTAAGTCATCCCCTGCCCCAATCCATTGTTGTGAAATAAAGTTATGTTCTAAACTTGGAGAAAACTGCTAATTTCACATGCCTATAAATTTTATTTACAGCCGTGTTTCGCAAGTTATGTTGCAAGTCTTGGGACGTGCCTTTTACTTTTGTGTGGGTTTCATACAAATTAAAGTGACGGGGAAGAGAGCTGAAACGACTGAGGCACCAATTCTTGTTGTTGCTCCTCACTCAACCTTCTTTGATGCAGTTGTGAATATCGTGGCTGAGGTACCATCAGTTGTCTCACGAGCTGAGAATGATAATGTCCCTTTGTTAGGATGTAAGTTTTATTTATCATTGTTACTGCTTCACTGTTTTCCTTGCATTAAGCTGTTGTTAATTTTTGGGGTATCAATTGTTAAATGAGGTATTAATGTGTAGCATTTTAAGTATATTGAAATGTTGAAACAAATGAGAAAATGTAGAAATATAACATTTCAAACATATAATTATACTAAAACCGTTGAGAGACCAGAAGAGGGCTTATAAAATTGGGGAGCTGAAGATTCCAGTAATCAATATTGTGGCAGATTTATGTTTAATCTGGACAGCTCATTTATTAACTCTAAAAGTTTAATATGGGTAATTAGCATCCCAAAAATAGTATTTTATCAAATAGCATTGTGGCTATGAAGTGTTTGTTTGTACAAATTGCACATCTCAGTTACATTTTTATCATTTCCATCTTTCTCACCACCATCCCATCCCCCAAACTTCATAAAATACTGTTGTTAGCAAGATTATTGCACCATGTTCCAGAAAGACAAATAATATTCTCGTGTAGCATTTGGCAGACAAGAAAGAGTGGATGGTATGTTTCCAATTCCACTAGGAATTGCACTCTAAGATGAAACACCCTCTAACACATTGAGAAGGGTGCATGAGGCTGCATATGGTATCTAATTGACATCTAGTATCTAAGGTTTTCTAACCATCTCAATCTCTTGTATGTTACCGAGGTAACTGGTTCCTTCTGCAACAGCTTGTAACCTTTTCCTTTTTCTAAGAATTTTAGCTAGAAACACTTCATTAAACTATGAAAGATCACCATGCTAATATATAGTTTGTATTAGAGATAAAACGTGGAAACAGACCCCCTCGGCCCACTGAGTCCACGCCGACCAACGATCACCCGTATGCTAGTTCAGCACACTAGGGACAATGTACAGAAACCAATTAACCCACAACCCTGCAAGTCTTTGGAAAGTGGGTGGAAACCAGAGCACCCAGAGAAAACACACAGTCAAAGGGAGAACATTCAAACTCTGTACAGATTCAAATCCTGTTCAGGATTGAACCCAGGACTCTGGCGTTGTAAGGCAGCAACTCTACCGCTGCACCACTGTGCCACCTGTATTATAATTTAGTTTTGAATTCAGAATAGATTAGTAGTATGAATACTTAAATTTTAGTGATGTTATGCTGATCCAAATAAAATAAGTTTGTAGAGCTTTATCTGGTTCCTATTTCTATTTGCCTATAGCATTAAAATCTTTTGATAAGGATTTACAATTTCCATCAGTTAGTATGGGCAGGTATTATAAGTGTTGCTTTATAGGGGCTTCTTCAAAGGCAAAGCACCAGATCAATGCACAAACTGTTTTATTCTGCACCTGGCTGATGATATATCTATGAGAATTATTGATGCTTAGACAAGATGCTTCAAATGGAAAGTATTTCTTTTCACAATTTTGATTCTTTTACCTCTGAGTAATTCTTTTAATTTACACGTTTGAAAGATATATAAAGTACTCAGCAGAAAGCATTTCTGAAACAACTGTATTTTATAGCTAGACTATGAAGGCAAACTTGAAAAAAATTGTGAAACACTTTATAAAAAGCACATTGCAGCATGCATTCAGTGGAATGAGTTATCTATGGCACAGAAGTTAGCAATTCAAGGCAAACCTGTAGTCTCTGAGTGCAGCATGCTTTAACGCAAGCAAGGAATAGATTTCCAAGCCTTATTAATAAATGAGGTTCTGAGATTGTATCAATCAACTTTATTCTTTTAATGTGAAAGCCTTGTGGAGAATATCCATCTATTATCAACCACCAATCATTTTTCAGGTAATGCTATTAATTTACATCTGCATCTTGTGTTTTAGCTTTACTGCGTTGTGCTCAACCTGTATTGGTGTATCGTGATGATACAGAGTCCAGAAAGAGTACTGTTGAAGAGATTACAAAGCGTGCAACATCCAAAGGGAAATGGCCCCAGGTATTTGGAACTGTCTAACTAGGCGTGATTGTCTAGGCTCCGCAATCTTATTAACCTGTAGTACAGTATGCAGTCTGTTTTGTTGAAATTGCACTCTTTCTCTTTCAAGCTTATGATCTTTCCAGAAGGGACCTGTACAAATCGAGCCTGCCTCATCACTTTCAAATCAGGTGAATAAACTCTCCTAATTGATTTTTTATACTCTTAGTCTTTCTTCTGATAAACACTCTCCAAAGAAGCTTTGAAACTTGAAATGGAAATTTAGTTGAGTGAAGTTTAGTTAGATTAGAGCTTTTTCTGAATTGATCATGTCCTTGTCTTTTGAGGCATTTTTAAAAACATCACTTCAGTAAGTTAGTCAGTCTATTTAATGAAGATTGGACGTAGAAAGGCCCTGCACAAGAACAAGCCCTTGTGTCCACAATGTCTGTGGCGAACTTTGCTGAAAAGTTTGGCACAGAATGCCAGTAGATATGGAACTCTTCTCCCCTTTCACAGTTCAACAGCTTGATAAAAAGTAAGTTTCCTGTAAATGTGAAAATATAATTCAAATGTATTCAATTAGTTTTTGTCAGATTTCTGATTAATTCAATTGATCAATGTAATCATGAAACTTAAAATTCACAGGCGCGCAGTGACGCAGATGGTAGAGCTGTTATCACACAGCGCTAGAGACCCAGGTTCAATCCTGACTACAGGTGCTGTCTGTGTAGAATTTGCACATTCTCAGTGTGACTGCATGGGTTTCCTCCGGGAGCTCCATTTTCCTCCCACATCCCAAAGACGTGTAGGTTAATTGGCCTCTGCTTTCCTCCATGATAATTTCCTCCATAATTTCTCTTAAAGTCGAGAATTTTTCAAGGCTTAAAGGTGTAGCAACTGTTTGCAGCAGGTTGCTGACTGCTTCAATGTTGACCTCTGTTGAGTCTGGTGTAGGAGCAGAAAGAAGGAATTCACTTGGTTAACCTGTGTAGGGGAGGCTGGACCCAGTTTCTTCATAGCTACAAATTTATATTTGTCGCTGCAAGCTAAAATTACTAAAGGTTGTATGTTATATTGTTTAATTGCATGTGTTAATAAAAGTGATTGGTTGTTAATTTCAACTGCCACCCATAATGAAACGATGTTAAGGGACAATGGTGTCTGATTTCTACAGGGAGGGGGAGATTAAATGCAAACAGTTTATTTTCCCTCAACTGCTTCCTTCCAAGACTGCTTTTTTCTGCTTGTCAATTTCCAAGGTAACTTTTAAGTGGCTTCCTAGTTTCCAATAGAAATTGCATTATAAGCAATTCAGCCTGTATAATACTAATAGTGTTCATTAATTTAACAATAGCATTATATCCCATTCACATTATGAAAACATGCATTATTGCAGAATTTCCTGTGCCAACTGATGTATATAGAAAATCTTTTCCCTATGCCATCTAGTTGTAGTCATCTCTACTAAGGGAAATATTACTCTAGCTATCTATCCTATTTAAAACTCTCATAATTTTACATCCCATCACTCTCCTTCCTCCTGTCATCAAGCCAATTTTGTACACATCCTGGTTCTTATTTGTTCAAATCTTCTGGACCAGTCTACCATGTTTGAACTTGTCAAAGGCTTTGCTAAGGTCCATGTGGATGATGTATACTACCCTGTCCCTGGCAATCATCTTGATTATCTCCTTAAGAAAAACTCAATCAAATTTATGAGACATGATTTCCCACACAAAGGTGCACTAATCAGTGTTTGCCTTTGCAAATGTGTATAAGTCCTGTCTCTTAGAATCCTGTTCACAAGTTCACAAGTTATAGGAGTAGAGTTAGACCATTCGGCCCATCGAGTCTACTGCATTCAATCATGGCTGATCTCTGCCTCCAAATTCAATTTTCCTGCATTCCCCCCATAACCCTTGACCCCTGTTCTAATCAAGAATTTGTCTATCTCTTAAAAATATCCACTGACTTGGCCTCCACAGCCCTTTGTGGCAATGAGTTCCACAGATTAACTACCCTCTGACTAAAGAAGTTGCTCCTCATCTACTTTCTAAAAGAGCACTTTTTAATTCTGAGGCTATAACCTCTGGTCATAGACTCTCCCACAATGGAAACATCCTTTCCACACCAACCCTATCTATGCTTTTCATTATTCTGTAAGTTTTAATGAGGTCCCCGCTCAATCTTCTAAACTCCAGCGAGTACAGGCCCAGTGCTGTCAAATGTTCATCATATGCTAACCCACTCAATCCTGGAATCATTCTTGTAAACCTCCTCTGGACCCTCTCCAGAAGCAGCACATCCTTCCTCAGATATGGGGCCCAAATTTGCTCACAGTACTGACCAGCGCCTTATAGAACCTCAGCATTACATCTCTGTTTTTGTATTCCAGTCCTCTTGATACAAATGCGAGCATTGAATTTGCCTTGCTTACTACCGATTGACATTTGAATGACTTTCCCACCAATGAAGTAAGGTTCATTGGCCTGTGGTTCCCTGGTTTATCCCTGCTGCCCTGCATAAATAAAGGCTCAATATTAGCTACCTTCTAGACTTCGAGTAACTCACCTGTGCCTAAAGACTATACAAAACCTCAGCCAGGACTCAAGGAATCTCCTCTCTTGCTTCCCATAACATCCAAGGATACACCAGATCAGATTTTGTCCATTTAACAATCTATATGCATTTCGTGACATTTAACATCACCTAAGATAGACACAAAATGCTGGAGTAACTCAGCAGGACTGGCAGCATCTCTGGATAGAAGGAATGGATGACGTTTGGGGTCGAGACCCTTCTTCAGATTTCTTTGGTGTAAAGAAGTCTGCAGTTCCTTGCTCCACATTTAACATCACCTCCATCTATTCCGGATATACTCCAGAATATCATTGTTCCTTTCCTATAATTCATTAGCTATCATGTCCTTCCCCTTGGTAAATACAGACAAGAGGTATTTATTTAACGGCTTATGCATTTCCTGTGGCTTTACATATAGATTGTCACACAGATCCTTAGAGGAACCTACTCTCACCCTACTTCCTTTTCTGCTCTGAATATACATATAGAATCTTATAGAATTCTTTTTGTCTTATCTGCCAGAGATATCTCATCTCATGGCCTTTTTTTCCCTTCTAATTTCTTCCTTTACTCCTGCATCGGCTTCAAATCTTAGTACATTGCTCAGCTCCAAGAACTATATCCAATACTTCCTCTAATCTGTAAATCAAGATGACGGTATAAACATTTGACTGAGTTACAAAATATGAACTCTTTCTTGTATCCTTGCAGGTGCTTTTATTCCAGGAGTTCCTGTTCAGCCAGTACTCGTTCGATACCCAAATAGGCTGGTGAGTGTTTTTTTGCCTGCATGGTTCTATTTTATGTTCCTTCAGAAAAAAAACTGATTTGAGCCTCACCTGAGCATCCTTCGAAGCAGATACACCCAACACAAGATTCTTTGTGTAAATACCTACAAAGAGATTTGCAAAGCCTGTCATAGTGCAGATTTAGTTTAGTTTAGAGATACAGTGCAGAAACTTCCTCTTCATCCCACCATGTCCATGGCGACCAATGATCCCCACACACTAACACTATCCTACACACTAGGGACAATTTTTAAGTTTACGGAAGCCAATTGATCTACAATCCTGTACATCTTTGGAGTGTGGAAGGAAACTGGAACACCCAGAGAAAACCCACACGGTCACAGGGAGAACGTACAAACTCACCCATAGTCAGCATCGAACCCAGGTCTCCGACGCTGTAAGGCAGCAACTCTACCACTGCACCACCATGTCGCCCACAGATCTTTTTCAATTGTAAATGGCAAACCCTTGCCATACGATTTTATGCTGGCCAGATAAACCATGTCCTCACCCACCCCCCAAGCATACCCAGCTGTCAAGATGATTTAATGTTTGTTATAAAAAAGCATAAAGCAAGAATGAAAATTGTATGGAGTTTTCATGCTCTTGTTGTAATGATCTGGATTTCCTTCTGCTGTCTCAGGTTCCTCCTCCTACTGATCTACTGATGCAATAGAATGTGGGAGGAGTTGACGGGAATGTAGGGAGAATAAAATGGCATGAGTGCAGGTTGGTGTTTAATGTTGGGCTGCAGGGCCTGATTCAGTGCTGCACGATTCTGTGCATGAAGATTCACATTGAAACTAATCAATCTGTAAGTCAACAGCTAACGTGCAAAAAAAATCTACTGCCCTTTCAGGGCTTATGAATCGCCTTGAACAATCAAGCATATTTTAAACAGATTTAAAGTCTGCATTGCCCTTAATTGAGTGCTGGGTCTACTCTGCTGCTGCTGGAAAAACCAGGGCAATGATTATCCACAAGGCCGGTTCTTCCTTAAGGAAGAATTTCAGTTAATATATCAATAATGTTCTGTCCCACTACTAACTGACTCCTTCACAGCCCATTCCCAGACATGCTGCCATGGCTCTAACTTTTAACTCATTTGGATATTCCATTTTCATTTAAAAAGATATCTGTGGAGGGAAATGGACAGGCGATGTTTCGAGTCCCAACCCGAAACTTCGCTTATCCTTTCTCTCCAGAGATGCTGCCTGGAGAAGGGTCTTGACCCAAGACGTCAACCATTCCTCCTCTCCAATGATGCTGCCTGTCCCACTGAGTTACTCCAGCTTTTTGTGTCTATCTTCGGTTTAAACCAGCATCTTCAGTTCCTTCCTACACATTTTGTCTGCTGAGTTCCTCTAGCACCCTTTTGCTCAAGATTCCAGCATCTTTATTGTGTCTCCATTCTGTTATTGTACTTTATTATTCTTTAGCATTGCCCTGATTTGACACAACATTTTTACATGATTATCACTATTGTATGTATATTGTTTACTCTGTAAGCTTCATATAAGCAAAAACATTTGTTGCGCCCTGTTGTATAGGACATAGACTAATCTGAATGAACAGGTTCAGAATTGTCAATTACACCTTTAGGAAGGAGATGAGACAGATTTTGTTTAGTCAGAGGGTGGTGAATCTGTGGAATTCTCTGCCACTCAAGTCAATGGAAATTTTTAAGGCAGAGAGATAGACTCGTGATTCGTACAGGTGTTGGGTTATTGGGAGAAGGCAGGAGAATGGGGTTAGAAGGGAGAGATAGATCAGCCATGATTGAATGGCGGAGTAGACTTGATCGGCTGAATGGCCTAATTCTGTATCAGTTCAGTTTAATGATAGTTCTCTCATTTTAGACAAATTGGCATTGTTAATGACAGATTTAATATTTTTAGAAGTTGTGTTTAAATTTTTAATCAGTTACATCTTGAACATTGCTATTTTGGAAATTAAGCTTTTCTTTCCACAGAAATGATGATACAAAAATGTACAAATATGTAAAAATATGTAGAAAAACTTGCTATTTCAGACTTTAAATTAACTATGCAACTTTTTTCGCAGGATACAGTTACTTGGACATGGCAAGGCCACACTATGTAAGTTCTTTTGCATTTATTAATTTGCAAGTAGGAATAAAGCTGTTGTTGGTTTGTTCAGTAATTTTTTTTTTCATTGAAGATTCAGGAAGGCGATATATAAAGCACAACTGTGCACATTGAATTCAGTTATTGTGTGCCCAGTTTAAATGCGATATTGCTGAAGCCACATTTCCACAACATCTGCTTCTGTCTTTCTGGACTGGATTATTCAAACCTCTAACCCTATTATCAGAAAGTCCTTTCCTTTGTTCCCTTTATTTGGTTCTTCAGTAAATGTCATGAGATTGTCATTAAATTATAACTGTGGGCATATATGTTGTTGAACACTGACCTGATTCCTAGAATGTATGTATATAGGAGACAGTATTGGCGCAATGATGAAATTACCTGACCAGTACTCAAGAGACAGGCACAAAATGCTAGAGTAACTCAGCGGGACAGGCAGCATCGCTGGAGAGAAGGAATAGGTGATGTTTCTGGTCGAGACTCTTCTTCAGACTGTCATCCATTCTTTTTCTCTAGAAATGATGCCTCTCCCGCTGAGTTACTCCAGCATTTTGTGTCTATCTTCGGTGTGTAACCAGCATCTGCAGTTCCTTCCCACAAAGGACTCCAGAGACCTAGGTAAACAATCTAGAGACCAGAGTTTAGCTCGGCTGTAGTGATGGTACTTGACCAGAGTTCTAGTTTGATAGTCTGCAATGTGGAAGGGGGAGGGATGAAACACCAACAAATCTAAGTAAGGATGGCTGCCTAGCACCAAGACCCATCTGCTTCACTAATTCCCTGCATAGTACGGGATAGAATTTCTTTTCAGCCCTACTTGTTATTCCAAACCAGATCCACCCCTTGTGGGTTAATCTTAAATGCTTCCTGAAGTGGACCAGCGAACCACTGTTACTTCGAAGGTATCACAAAATGCTGGAGTAACTCAGCGGGTCAGGCAGCATCTCTGGAGAGAAGGAATGGGTGACGTTTCAGGTCGAGACCCTTCTTCAGACTGATGTATGTCTTCATCAGTCTGAAGAAGGGTCTCGACCCAAAACGTCACCCATTCCTTCTCTCCAGAGATGCTGCCTGACCCGCTGAGTTACTCCAGCATTTTGTGATACCTTTGATTTGTACCAGCATCTACAGTTATTTTCCTTCTGTACTATTACTTCTTCAAACAGAGAAGGAATAAAACAGCATGGGTTACCTCGCATCAACCAAGGCAACTAATTTAGACAACAAAGTTATTCTCAACCCAAATAGGGCATCTTCAGTCTGAAGTAATGAAATAATACCAATAAAATTAAGAAAATATTTTACAAAATAAAACACTCAATAGAACCATTCAATCAGATCAGTTTGCACACCTTTTAAAGGTTAATTTGTCCTAAAATATCCAGATTGGATATGATCTCATGGTTTTCTGAAACCAGATGCTAGTACGTTTTAGAAATGACTTTCATTTATTGCAGTTTGCTTTCTGTTTTATTTTATTAAGGATTTGGTCTCTGCTAGCTGATTTTGAAACAACATTACAGAGATTAAGAATTATCCCTAAAGATCCTAAAGTGGTACTCTTCATCTTACCACTCTAAGGTGCATTTGCTCTTTACAACATTCCTATCTGCTGGTACAAATCAAAGCTTTTCACTGTACCTCGATACATGTGACAATAAACTAAATTCAAATTCTCTCAATGGCAGATTAATCAGTGCACCTTGCATTGCCTTATGTCTTATTAGAGACGAGCATATCTGTTATTTTAATGCTAATTTTCTAAGCAGCCTTTAGAGTGTACAGTGTATAGATGCAAGTATGACTCATTCAAAATCTTGCTAATTGAGGCGAGTGGAAAATATTTGATCTGCAGATAACAATCGTCCCATTTTTGGTTAGTGCTCAAGAGCTATATTTGCAAGAGAGTTGTATTGCAAAATTACAAAGCTAGTTTATAAAGCTAGTTTACAAAGAAGGAGGTGTGATGAAGCTGGTTTCACGTATGTGGATATTTTGTTATTTTAGTGCTTGAAAGCATACAGTGCTATCCTATTTTAAGATTATCTTACACCAAAGGAAGTGCCAAAGAACCAAAAGCTTTACTTTATTTCCTGTTGAAACTAAAGGCGATGGTTTTCATTTATATTTTCACTTTTTTGAAAAAGGGGGTATTTGGTATTTTTGCATTAAGTTACTCTGTGAGTAAGATTGTTTGTCCTGAAAATGCTCCTTAATTTATTCACTAGTTGGAAGTTATTCCTCTGAATATGACTCTTAGATTTCGATTTGCTGTGAGAACATATGATAGTTGCAATTTAATGTAAAAAAAAAAAGCCGAGAGTCAAGAGTGGGTATTTATCATCTGCAGCGGTACCAGAGCAAAGTAATTCTTTCTTGCTGCAGCTTTACAGGAACGTTAAATGCAACAACACAACAAATAAATATATAATAAATGATTAGTTATTCTATGTAAACCAGACCATGACAGCTCAAGTCATAGTGTAAAATCTAAAGCAGGGTTGTTGTTAGGGTTGTATTGAATTGTTCAAGTGCCTGATAATTCATGGGGAAACTGTTCTTGAACAAAGGGGTATTGGTTCACCGATCCTTGTATTACCTTACTCCTGGTAGCAGAAAGATGATAATGTGGCCAGGGTGGTGTGGGTCATTTCTCTTTTTCTGAAAATTAATTTGTTTCCCCCTCTCTCCCAGTTATCATGTCGGTTTCCAGGTCTGAAATATTAACTGTTTCTCTTTCCATAGATGCTACCCGGCCTACTAAATTTATCTAGCTTTTTTTTTGTTTTTATTTCATACTTCCAGAATCTGCAGTTTCTTAATTTTCTATACTGCAGACATGTGAATTTTCCACGATTTCCGCGTTTTTAAAATCCATTTTCCGCGCTTTTTGCGTGGTTTCCGCATTTTTCACTGCCAAATAAACGGGGAAATCAGATTTTTAAAAAAGAAAGAAAAAATAATAATAAACGATTTGTAGACTTGTAATGAACACTAGGTTCTGCTAGAGGTCATTAGGGGTTCCGCGAGAAATCCCCCCCCCCCCCCCCCCCCGCGTCCTGGAAGTCTCCCCGAAAATGTGGCACCTAGGCTGGGCAAGGCAGCCAATCTCGACCTCATCGGGACATCCATGGCCAATTTGGCAATTTGGCCGCTAGAGGTCGCTAGAGGTTCCGCGAGAAATCCCCCGCGCCGTGGATGTCTGCCCGAAAATGTGGCACCTCGGCTGGGCAAGGCAGCCAATCTCGACCTCATCGGGACTTCCACGGCCGATCGGTGGGTTGAATTTGCAACCTGCGGCCGGAGCTCTGGAACTCCAGCCCAGCTGGAGCCAGCAAATCTATCCCCATCGCTGACTTCCTTGGCCTGCTGGATAAACCAGCAAAACTCTGGAACCAAGAGTGCCAGAAAATCAGTGATGGAACTGTAATGCGTAAATATTACATTTATGTGCAAGATTATATAACTAAATTAATTAAGACTAAATTAATTAAGGTTAAAATATAAAACACAGCAGAAAAGCCAATTACCACCTTTTTGGGCTGATTATCAATTAATGTGCAAATTTACTTCAAAGTGTTATTAGTGTACAGTGACATATTCACATTATTTTGTAATGTCCGTTTTTACTTTGAAATGCACTGAGGCTTGAAACTGGCAATTTTGTGTGTAAATTTTCCAAAAAAATCTGATTTTTTGACCCAGCTTTTCCTCTTTTTTACCTCACTCACATGCTTGTTATTGTTATTTTAAACTATTTGACTCTTTGCACGACTCACAATTTACTAGAATTGTACAAGGGATTAAAGACTCCACTAGATTCATGGAAAGGTATGGTAGAGAGAGGGGCCATTTGGCACATCTTGGCTGGCACTTTCTGCACGATTCCCATTATTATCCCCTCGTGTATTCGTCCATTGCACATGGAGAGGTCAGCAAAATTGAGTTTTCTGCCACAAAGTGAAAATTAAGGACAGATTTATGAAAGATGTTGGAAACCTCGGTGGGAAATGATAAAAAAAATAGAGATAATTTTGTTTCAAGGAAGGAGAGTCAATAACCAGGGTGGACAGCTTTAAACTAATTGATAAAACAATCAGATGGAAAATCATTTTTATTTAGGAGATTGCTATGGTCGAGAATACAGTGGCTTCAAAATAATCGGAAGTAGATCCAGTAATACCTTTCAAAAGGTAATTAAATAAGTAGTGGAAGAATGCATTTACCAAGCGAAATAGAAAGAGCAATAAAGTAGGACTAATTAACAGGCCTTTTTAAAAACCTTGGGATTTAGATGTTAAATAATTCCATTATTATCTGATGGTCAGCATTAATGTTAAATTGGTGCACTTTAGGCCCATTTTTAGTCACGTGTGTGACCAAAAATATGAAAAATTGTGCAATACATCTCTTCTAATTCTGAAAGCGTTACAGGTATATTGTTTTATACTGTATATAATGACAAATACATATTGAGGTTTATCAAGTGAAATTTCTATATGTTATGCTGACAACGTTTGTTTAGGGTCAGAGGTCAAATATGACTGGTCACGTGTGTGGCCTCACACGGAAGCACCTTTTTAATCTCAGTTTTACCTTACAAACTCTGTGAATTAAAAAAAAGACATGCATTATAGTTCTGCAGGTAGGAAAATAGCAATGAATAAGATTAATCTCTTACAAGAATTTTTTAATGTATTACTTTACATTATGTATAACAGGGTTAATTGGCTTGGTAAAAATGTTAAATTGTCCCTAGTTTGTGTAGGAAAGTGCGGGGATTGCTGGTCAGTTGGGACTCGGTGGGCCAAAGGGCCTGTTTCCGCGCTGTTTCATTAAACTAAACTAAAGTTATAGCTTTTAGGCCAAGTAAAAATCATGCAAAGATCATTTTTTTAAAACAATTGAATTTCCACTAGGGGGCTCTTTAAATTGAAGTTAGGATGGTCAATTGGACCTTGCTTGTAACCATCTAACAATACAAAGTGCCCGTTGTCAGTGATGTTTCTGACATTTGTCTTTCCCATTATGCTCTTTTCCTGCAAATTTATTTTGTTCTTCTTGTTGCCAGAAGAGTCTTTTGGTTGTCATTCATGTATCGCAAGACCAGATGTCACATCATAGAATCAGAAGAATCAGAATAGCCTTTATTGTCATCCAAAAACATGTTTTTGGATGAAATTCCGTTACCCACAGTCCAACAATGAGCAATAAAAATAAAGCAATAACACACACAATCACAAAACCAACATAAAACAAAAAAAAATCACAGTGAGTCTCCTCCAATCACCTCCTCACTGTGATGGAAGGCCAGAATGTCTTTCTCTTCCCTGCCGTCTTCTCCCGCGGTCAGGCTATTGAAGTTGCCTCGTCGGGGCGGTCGGGACTCCCGACATTGAAGCCCCCGCCAGGCTGAGAAAATCCCGCGACCTATTCCAGGCCGCGCAGGACAGTGAAAGGTCCGCAGCGGGCCGACCCAAACCCCGCGATTCGGGGCGGGCGAAGACACTGCCGCTGCCAGAGCTCCCGATGTCGGCCCCCACCCAGGGACCTGCGAGCTTCCAACGTCCACGCGGCCTGCGGCTGAAGCCTCCGGAGCCTCCGAAGGCGAGTCGCAGCCGCACTCGCAGCGCCACCACAGCCTCCAAAGGCAGCCAGTTCCGCAGGTGGTGAGTACAGTCCACGGGCTCTGCGAACCAGAGCCCCGGGTGGCCCCAGCTGGAGGCCGCCAGCTCCAGGTGTTTGGCCGATGGTAGGCCGCAGCGGGAACGGAGACACGACCCAGAAAAAAGTTTGCGTCTCCATACAGATGAGACAATTTTGATAGTTTCTCCCCCCCCCTCCCCCACACAACCACAAAAAACACTACATCACATCCAAACACTACAATTATGACAAAAAAACACAAAAGACAAACGGACTGCAGGCGAACCGCAGCTGTTGCGCAGCGCCGCCACTTCCTGTACGTCCCATAGATGCCACCACTTAGTGTATTGTTTTTAACCAGTGACCTCGACCTTGCCACTTTTGAGGGAAATCTCAAATGACAAGATATCTGAAGAATCATTTAATGTTTGGTATTTCAAATTACACAATTTATTATTTTGCAGGTCAATGCTTACGTTCTTGACATTATGTCAACCGTACACAAATGTGGAAGTTGAGGTAAGAGTGTAAATTACTGTGCAAATCTGCCTGCAATGATTAAACATTAATTTGAATAAGCATCTCATAGGAGGGATAAGAATTAGAGAAGATACGATTAAGATGTTTGAAAGGCTGAAAGGTGTTTGATAAATCTGATCCAAAACGGGTAGCTGGTCAGTGAATCACAGTAACCTACATAAGTCATTTAGTCATTTCAAAAGTGGCTTCTAACATGAAAATGTCTTCGTAAAAGGGTAGTAGTGCACAGATTTGTCAAAATTCTAGATGCCAAGAATATTTCTTCCATATTAAAAAAAAGTTAAAAGTGCACAAGTTTATTTTGTGGAGCTCGGCAGATGAAAGGACAATTTTAAAGGGCACACAGAATTTTAGGTTACTGAAGAACAGAGCATAAATAATAGGTTAAAATGCCAGCCTTGCGTATGTCACTTTTAAAAATAAAATTCCTGTCAAAGTTGAACTGTATATGAAGAAAATATGTGAAATGTTACCTTTTGGCTATCACTGCAACAATAATCCTTAATTCTGTGCTTTCTGCATGGCTCTGATTTAATAAATGGTTGCTGCTTAGTCTGTCTTTGGAATATTTGACGTCTCTTTGAAATCAGAGTTGGGTGATGTAAAATGATCATAATTAACTTTTGCAGTTTTTGCCGGTGTATGTACCGAATGCTGAAGAACGTAGCGATCCCTTCCTTTATGCCAGCAGGGTTCGGAGCACTATGGCAACGTAAGTGGGTTACTTCTCCTTGTTTTCCCTACACAATATTTTTTGGTGCTTATTCTCAGAGGGGATATTACTTTTTCTATAATGGAAAAATATAAAACTTCAAAAAGATGCTATTGTCTTATCAGCAATCCCCTCTTATTTTCATAGTTGTCAGTATCCCTTTGGGATAATGGGGATGTTAATCATTATATATTAAGTGGAGGGAATAATATGGTATTATGGTATCATGGTATTATTCATTTTGATCCTGTGTTATATTATCCATTATTATTTTTGTAGGGCATTGAACGTGCCAATGACAGACCATACGTTTGAAGATTGCAGATTGATGATTTCAGCAGGTGAACTGACTCTGCCCATGGAAGCTGGTTTAGTGGAGTTTACCAAAATTAGCAGAAAACTCAAGTATGCATTCATTAACTTTTATGGTGCAGTGTAGAAACCTGATTTATGTTTAAAGTTGAATTTTTAAATAAGAATGCAAATCCTTTGATGAAGCCTATTTTTCCAAGGATAGACACAAAAAGCTGGAGTAACTCAGCGGGCCAGAGAGCACCTCTGGAGAGAAGGAATGGGTGACGTCATCCATTCCTTCTCTCCAAAGATGCTGCCTGTCCCACTGAGTTTCTCCAGCTTTTTGTGGTCTGACGAAGGGTCTCGACCCGAAATGTCACCCATTCTTTCTAGAGATACTGCCTGTCCTGTTGAGTTACTCCAGCTTTTTGTGTCTATCTATGGTCTAAACCAGCATCTGCAGTTACTTCTTACACGATTTTTCCAAGCAATTGCTGAACCAAGGAATGCAATCCTTGGCATTTAAAATTTAGCTTACTCAACTGTTTTGACTTACTATGGACAAACATTTATATTTCTGTTACAGTCTGAAATGGGACAATATAAGAAAACAACTCGACAGTTTTGCTGCAATTGCCGGTAAATCCAAAGGAGGAAGGATTGGTATTGAAGAATTTGCGGATCATTTGAAACTGCCAATTTCGCCTGCACTGAGGGAGGTGTTTGCTCTTTTTGATCGGGCAAGTGTTTACTTTAAAGGATTGATTATAATTTAAGAATAACTGAGCAGTTTAAGTAATTTGACAATTATGTGCGATAGTAATTAAACTGGAATTTTTTCTGTGTGATTCAATCAATGTGATGAAATATCCATCATATCTATGTTAAAAATCATACTTGTAACATGACTATGTTCTTCACACAATACTGTAATTTTGTAAACAATTTCATATACAATCATATCCAAGTCATGGCTTCGATCTGTGCAAGTTAGCCATAAATTAACCGCAATTGGCTGGATTTTGTAAAGGTAGATAATATTTAGTAGGTAATAATCTTTGTGCACTGATTCTTTCCTTTGTAGAACGGGGATGGCACCATAGATTTCAGAGAATATGTGATTGGTCTGGTGATTCTTTGTAGTCCTGCCAACACAGAGGAGACTGTTCGGTTTGCATTTCAGGTAGGTGTAATAGAGCACATATTGATGCGAATCTCTTTAGGATAGCTGCTTTGCTTCGTGTACATGTCTAGGAGATTTACAACTCGACTCTCTCTGAAGCAAGGAACTGCAGATACACCGAAGATAACCACAAAATGGTGGATTAACTCAGCGGGTCGAAGAAGTCTGAAGAAGGGTCTGGACCTGAAACGTCGCCCATTCCTTCTATCCAGAGATGCTTTCTGTTCCGCTAAGTTACTTCAGCATTTTGTGTCTATCTTCTCAAGATATGCCTACTTTGGAGAAGTTCTCCTCTCTCTGACTGGACTTTAGGGAGACCTTTCTCACTGCCCTCCCTCTGTGATTCCTGCTGTTCACCTGCTCCTCGACCATGTTCTGACCAGCACATTGTGTCTTTTTTCATCAGCCAGCATCTGCAGTTCCTGTGTCTTCAAATCCAATAGTTCAGATTCTACCTTCCTCTGATACGTATGTGTCAATCTTCAATTTGTACTTCTTTATCATTTTTCCATAGGTCATTCCATTGAATGAAGGCATTGTGTGCTATGATGCTTCATCCTGATCATATCTTGATTTTCCATAGGAAATTCCATAGAACACTAGTTCTTTTTAGATAGTTTTCTTTGAGTTCAACTGCAAGCATTTTTCTTTCATTCACTATGAAGCCCAGGGCAAAATCTTAATTTGACTATATTTGTGCTACTTTCCACCCTCTTGTTCCTTTTTCTATAAAGTTATGTTGTCAGGTTTCATCATGATTTGGATAAAATTTATCTTCACAGCTCTGTTGTTAAGAAAGGCAAACTCATTCATGTGTACATGATAAATATTTTAGAATGACCTTTCTTCATATCTCAGATGTTTGACATCGACGAAGATGGATATATAACTGAAGATGAGTTCTCTTCTCTCTTGCGATCTGCATTCAGTTTACATGATCTTGATGTTTCTCAATTGTTCAAAACGATCAATGCAGATGGTAGTGGAAAAATTTCATATGGTGAGTGGATGTGAATTTTCCATCTTCCAATGTTAAGATAATATTTTTATTCCTCTCCGATTAGTTTTACTTTCTCCCCTATGCATACTATACTTGCTGTCAATCAGCAAGATTTAAAACCACCGATGAGAAATGCAGTGGCAGCAATGCTTTTTTTTTTGTTTTACTATCTATTTAAGCCAAATGGATTAATCCATATCTTTATCAAACTTCATCATATTTTATTCAAAGGTAGTGTAATTTTTTACATCGCTCAATCACTTTGATAGAACTGGCGTATACTTGTTCCTTTCACTTAGTGCTGAAGCGTAACTTTATGAAACCTGTTTTAAAAAAACAGGACAGCACTGCAATGCTGCTGGTAGTGATGTTGCCTCAGGGCGCCAGAGACCCAGATTTGATCCTGACCTCAGGTGCTGTCTGTGTGGAGTTTGCACATTCTCCCACTGAGCACGTGGTTTCCTCCAGGTGTTCTGCTTTCATCCCACTTCCCAAAGACGTGTCTGTTTGTAGATTAATTTCCCTCATTGTGTAGGGCCTGTTCAATGCTGTATCTATGAAACTAAAAACAACCGGCCTCTCTAAAATTGCCCCTGATGTGTTGGGAGTGGATGAGATAGTGGGATCACATAGAACTAATACCGGGTGATCGATGGTCGGTGTGGACTCAGTAGACCGAAGGGTCTATTTCCATGATGTATCTCTAAACTGAACTAAATATAATTTTATTTTACCACTAATCACCCTTATTCCAAATAAACAGAAAGAAAGTGTGATTTCTATGAACAAAAAATTCCTGAAATTAAAATAATTCAATTAGCTTGGTATCTATAAATGTTCTTCCTGTTAATAATACAAATATAAGCTGAATTGCAAAATATAACAATAATGTCACAAAATGCTGGAGTAACTCAGCGGGTCAGGCAGCATCTCTGCAGAGAAGGAATGAGTGGCGTTTCGGGTCTCGACCCGAAGCGTCACCCATTCCTTCTCTCCAGAGATACTGCCTGTCCCGCTGAGTTACTCCAGCATTTTGTGATACCTTCGATTTGTGCCAGCATCTGCAGTTATTCTCCTACACAATAATGTCATAATTTTTTTTAAATCAGGATTAACGGAAAACTAACCTGGAAAAATAATGTAACTATTGTTTTGAAAACATTGCAAATGATGAATTGACCAAACCATTTGGGGAAAATAATTTCAATTCTGTTTTGTAAAGTTTTTAATGTAAAGAAGCAAATTCATCTCCTGCAGACAAATTTTGTCAGGGGCAGATTCCGAGTGTTTGCGAGGGTGTCCCATTGCTATATCAAGATTATCTTGAATGCATATCTTTGCTTCCACCCCCAAACCACCTCGTTTTGTGGCACATCAAAATGTTCACCTGAGATCAATGCTTCAAAGAAGTTCTGAAAATCATAAACCTTTCTCATAGTATTGCATCTCTCGAGCCTTTCAGAGTCTCTTACAATAATTTTTATTTTTTTGAGATACAACGCAGAAACAGGCCCCCTCGGCCCACCGGGTCCGTGCCGCCCAGCGATCCCCGCACATTAACACTGTCCTACACACACTAGGGACAATTTTTTTTTAACATTTACCCAGTCAATTAACCTACATACCTGTACGTCTTTGGAGTGTGGGAGGAAACCGAAGATCTCGGAGAAAACCCACGCAGGTCACGGGGAGAACATACAAACTCCATACAGACAGCACCCGTAGTCAGGATCGAACCTGAGTCTCCGGCGCTGCATTCGCTGTAAGGCAGCAACTCTACCGCTGCGCCACCATGCCGCCACTATAATATTTTGTCGTAAGCTAAACATCGGCCTCATTAATGGTGAAATATGCAGTTGGGGCTTGGATTCATACTTCTGTTTTAATAGCTCTCATTTTACAGCAGAAGTTCCGTCTCAGCAAGGTACAATCAACATAGTACAAATTGCAGTTTTCTATGTTTGTGAGATTTCTGAGGACAAAGCAGTGGTAAATGTGTGAAGCCTCTTCATATAAATGTTTGCCAGGGATTGTGAAATAACTTGAAAGTCATTATCTGCTAAAGCAATATTTATTTTTAATCCTAGAAATATTCCGCGACTTTGCTCTGGTCCACCCGGAGTATGCCAAATTGTTTACTACATACCTAGACCTTCAACGTTATAAGGCATGGCAGTCAGTAACAGATGATGAAATGGATCTGATAAAACCACAGAAAATGGGATCAAACATTTGTGAAGATAGCTGTGAAAGCTCTGACAAAAAAGAGGACTGAGCTTGAATTACTGTGTTATATTCCGAAGAAGAGTTACAAAAGTACTCACTGTCATACCCAGGCAGAATTGATGGAGTCTTAGAGTGAAATCCGCTAGCTTTTTTTTTTGTTAAATATAAAGGCATTGTGTGTGATGATGCTTCATACTGTTCTTATCTTGATTTTTTTTTAAACAAATGTCCATAAAATGATTCTGGGCATTTTAATGTTGTTGTATTTAAATTAAAAACAAATCAGCATTTTATACAATAATTTTAACAAATTCCAAAGTGCTTCAGCCAGTAAATAAATACTGAAATAAATGCTGGGTGGGAATTAGGAAAAGTAATGAATGGCTTCACCGATATTTTGGCAGGCTTTTAGAGGTGGGGAAGTAAAGCAAGGTGTTTCAGGAGGGTGTTACTGTTTAGTGCTGCGGCAATGTGAGGCTTTCCAAATGACCAACAGTAGATGGAAAGAGCCAACATACAAATTAAATATTCTTACTGCTGAGCTTTGGCAGACTTGCAGCATTTTCATGACTTAAAACAAGTCCAGATTGTATACCATGAATAAAAGTAGGCCAGGCTAAGTCAAGTGAAACGTGTACGTACTTTTCTCTGATGTTTTAATTTGATAGTATTTCAGTTGTAATGATATTGTGCCTTTAACTTTGCAAAAAAAAAGTCAAATTACTGTAGGTAAATGACACAAATGAGCAATAAACTAATTTCAATGTAAGTTTAAAGTCGACTGTCAAGGTCAGAAGTATTTCTAACAGTGGCTTTTGATATGCATTGCCAGCTGTTTCAGTTCTCCATATTTTTTTGGATTGGAGACTAAAAAGATCAACTGTGTGCAGACAACTTCTATTTTCATATCGGCCATACTTTCAGATTCATCCTGAAAAGATTTGCCAGGCGTAGCTCACACTGTTGTCTGACACTTTTTCAAATATAATTACCTTCATGGATGGGGGGGGGATTTCAAAACCCAGACTAGGGTGGGGACAGGGGAAATGGAGATAAGAGGAGTCTTCTGTCAAAAAGCTGTTCAAATCTGGAGAGTACTGCAACCAAAGACTTCTACATCTGCATACATCTCCAGCCTGGCTCTCACAAAAGCTGCCAAAAGTCAGATCACTGGTATATTTATATTTTCCAATGAGCATAGTGCTACTAAAATCCAATGCTGGTCTTACTAAGATCAGTAAAATGATCAGAAATAGTGAAGTTTCCAAGAATCTGCTAGTGCATCTGAATTAACGCTGCAACACAGAATCTGTACATCAACACACCATAATTTTTCTTATTCGAAAAGTTATAAAGAATATTTTTGTTGATTCATTGCTTTCCTTATCGCATTGTCATTTGGAGAATCTCCAAAATCTAACTCTCATAGATACTGATTGACAAAGCTATCCCATAGTGTTTACCATGTTTGACTTGACTCGTTCATTTTTGAAATAGTCTCAGATTTAGAACATGCTTTCTCTCCTGTGGACACTGGTTACAACATCATTGAACGCTAATTGGGCTGCTAGATTCTCCAAGTAACTACATCTCCAAAGATATTTGGGTAAACAGTTGATTTGTAAGTCCCGAGAAGTCTCGGACACAAAGCCATTATCTGTGCAGACTTGGAGAAGACTTATTAAAGGACAGGGAAAAAAATGTATTTTAAAGCAAGGGAAGTTTTAACATCCAAACCATTTATCTTATCAACATTTGTTTTCTCTTATGTTTTTAATCTTGAAGAAATGTTGAGTGAACTTTTCACATTGGTCAAAATGCTTTTGTAATTTGGATACTTGGTTAAATCAAGCTGAATTTACTGTCCTAGTTTTTGAAGGGAAAAGTGTGGCAAAAGCAGATTGTATCTCTATTTCAATTTTAAATCGCTGTGTATCAATGGGAAAGCTTCTGTATGCGATGTTGAATCTATATAATTAACAAGGGGACTTTTCAAGGAATGCAACAATATTAAATGATGCATAATGGACTATTTTTACCAAAGAATGTAAGGTTTCTTACTGGAAAAGTTAACACAGCTGACGACTCTTTGGATGATTTTGCCATGCTTTTAAGTGTGATGATGTTGCTTTGCACATATTTAAAGTTGAGGGAAAAATGCTATATTATATGATTTTAAATGTAAATAAATACTTTGGATATTTTACTCTAAATTTTCACTGTGTGATTCTTGCATTTTGAATTGGTGGATCAGAGCCTTATGTAATTTTCAGTTTTACTAAAGATATGGTGGCAATTGTTAAATGCAACAGTGTGGGAAAAGAAAGTCAGCAAATCACAAGGATTTGGAATCTGATATAGTATCTGAAAGGTAACAAACTCAATTATAACCTTCAGTAGGGGTAGTCCCCATGTTACAGAAGGGTTCTAGTCCTGGGACCTGCCCATAAATTGATCTCTCTGAGAATAAGAAATGTCCATTTTCTGTTGTAACCATATCGTATCGCTCTACACATAGGTAATGATATTGGTGCGTTATTGTAGAGAAATAGTGTAAAGCTCTGCATGTTCTCCAGGAAAATCATACCTTGCTTGAGTACACCAGGTAATGCAAAAGGGAAAATAGTGTTACAGCTTTAGAGAAAGCGCAGATAAGTAGAAAGCGCAAGGGCCTCAAAACAGGTAGACTGGAAGATCAGGGAAAGATTATCCTATCTTATGAGAAGTCTGTTCAAGAGTCTATTGACAGCAGGGAAGAGGTTAATCTTGAATGTGGTGTTTTTAAGCTTTTGCATCTTCTATAATTTAATTTCATAACCGCCCAAACACTACCAATAATCAATCTAATGCAATATTTACTGTATCCGGTTATTAATGAATACCACAAAACGTATTATTATTTCTGACGTATTTCAATTGTATGGGAGAATTTGCATTGTCAGTTCATTCGTAACACAGGGAGTTGACACTAAATGAGGATGTGTATTCATTTAAATTGTTGCAGGTGTATGTTTTGTTAACCTGGGTCACAGTGTATAATCTAATGAAATACACTCTGTAACAGTCTGAAAAAAAAGTCAGTTCATTATTGCAGCAGAGCAAGAAACTTACTGAATGAGGAACCTAAATGCTACTGAATAATATTACACTCTTAGCTGTGTAATTATAAATTCTATTTTGTTAACAACTGCTTCATGTTGATCGGATTTAATGAACACTAACTCTACAAAGACGTCTGTGCCTCTTAGCTTTCTCTCATCTTTAACTCCAGAAATTAGTTTATTTAGAGTTAGGTTTGATTTTAAATCTTCTTGTTTAATTGGACATCAAAGATAGGCATGTAATCAGCCTAATTAATACCTTATTATCTTCAATCTACCGCTACTTTTGGGCATTCATGAGGAGTCTTCATGTGATGCAAATCTATGAGCAAACTCAAACTGACATTTTTGAAAGTGAAAGTTTTAACATATTTGTGAAAGTTAAGTATTACCTACTGTTGATGTGCTTACGGTTGTGTACATTATTATTTTTTTTAAGTTATTTTTAGGATCTAGCTGTCATTTATCAGGGCAGCATTGTTGTCCATCTCCTACTGTGCAGGAGAAGGTGCTTGTGAGCCACTTTCTTGAAACGCTGCAGACCTTCCAGTGAAGGCACTGGAATTCTGGGAGGGAATTCTGGTACTTACGGTGGTGAATCGGTGGAATTCTTTGCCACAGACGGCTGTGGAGGCCAAGTCAGTGGATATTTTTAAGGCTGAAGTGGATAGATTCTTGATTAGTACGGGTGGGGGAGGTTATGGGGAGAAGGCAGGAGAATGGGGTTGAGAGGGAGACATAGATCAGTCATGATTGAATGGCGGAGTCGACTTGATAGGCCGAATGGCTTCATTCTGCTCCTGTCACTTATGACCTTTATGCCCAGTGATCATGAACGACCAGCAATATATTTTCAAGTCAGAGTAGTATATGACTGGGAGGGGAAGGCATCCAGAGGTGGTTGAGAAGGCATCCAGAGGTGGTTGAGAAGGCATCCAGAGGTGGTTGAGAAGGCATCCAGAGGTGGTTGAGAAGGCATCCAGAGGTGGTTGTGTTGCCATGAACAGCTACTCCTGCCCTATTTGGTTGTTGTGGATTTGGAAGGTGCTGCCCGAGTAGCTCAGTTGAGTAGGGTTGTGTGTTTTGTACGATTGCAACCACTAGGCAGTGATAATGGAAATTAATACGCACGTGTTCGACTGGGGGATGGGACTGGGGTCAATAATCAAGTAGGATTCTTTGTTCTCAATGGTATTAAGCTCTGTGAAAGTTACTGATGCTGTACTCATCTTGGCAAGTTTATGCTTTTGTTTGTGGAAGCAAGCCCTTCGGCCCACCGAGTCTGCGCTGGCCATCAATCACCTCTTCACCAGTTGTATCCCATGGAGTAGGGGCACCATCACTATCCTACACACTCGGGGCAATTTACAATTTCACCAAAGTCAATTCATCGACAAACCTGTACGTCTTTGGAGTGTGGGAGGAAACCGAAGCACCCGGTGAAAACCCACGTGGATCACAGGGAGAACACACAAACTTCGTAAAGACGGCATCCATGTTCAAGATCGAACCCAAGTCTCTGATGCAGTAAGGCAGCAACTCTACCACTGTGCCATTGTGTCACCTACTCCATCGTGCTTCTGAATCGTGACTAGAGGGTAGAAAGGTTTGAATTATTGGGAAGTGAATCACTCCATAGTGTGTCCATCTTCTGACCTCTTGCAGGTACATGATTTTGTAGCCAATCCATTTGAGTTTTTGGTCAATGGTGAACTACATGATATTAATGATGGTGAAGTCAGATGGCAATGGCATTGAATATCTTGGATAAGGTCGCTGCCTGGTAATTAAACATGGTGGTCAAGGAACACCACATATCGGCGAGACCAAGCACTCGGTGATCGTTTCGCTGAACACCTCTGCTCAGTCTGCCTGATGTCCTGGTTGCTAAACACTTTATCTCCCCCTCCCATTCTCACACTGACCTTTCTGTCCTGGGCCTCCTCTGCTGCCAGAGTAGGGCCCAATGCAAATTGGAGGAACAGCACCTCATATTTTGCTTGGTTCTACGGGTTCTACTGTCCTCCTGATTCCTCCAGTGCCACAGTGAGTCCCACTGGAAATTGGAGGAACAGCACCTCATATTTCGCCTGGGCAGCTTGCAGCCCAGCGGTATGAACATTGACTTCTCCAACTTTAGATAGTTCCTCTGTCCCTCTCTTCCCCTCACCCTTCCCAGTTCTCCCACTGTCTTCCTGTCTCCACCTATATCCTTCCTTTGTCCCGCCCCCCTGACATCAGTCTGAAGAAGGGTCTCAACCCGAAACGTCGCCCATTCCTTCTCTCCTGAGATGCTGCCTGACCTGCTGAGTTACTCCAGCATTTTGTGAATAAATATAACTCATTGTATGCCTCATTGTCACCTTCACCTCAGCTAACAATGAACCATTCTACATGTCCTTATCATCGCCTGCTTTGATCTGTCATTTTGGCAACCTACCCTTCTTACATATCCCTAGTCACCCTCTCCCCTGACTCTCAGTCTGAAGAAGGGTCTCGATCTGAAACATCACCAATTTCTTTTCTCCGGAAACGTAACCTGTCCTGCTGAGTTACTGCAGAATTTTGTGTCTATCCTCAAGGTACAACAAACGCTAGCTTGGCCATTTCAAAGAGCGGACAGACACAAAATGCTGGAGTAACTCAGCGGATCAGGCAGCATCTCCGGAGAAAAAGGATGGGTAATGTTTCGGGTCTGAAGAAGGTTCCCGCCCTGAAACATATAAACCGGCATCTGCAGTTCCCTTCTTCACATTTCAAAGAGCATTCAGGAAACATCTATCCTAGACTAGGTAAAGATTTCAGACATCCACCCCTGATGAACATGAATGAATTAACATTTTGAACTATTTTATGGTTATCATTATTAGAATTCCCCCCCCTTCTCTATATTCCTGATTATTAACTGAAATTAAACTAAACTGTAGCCAATGAAGGGGAGTTGGGGGTGGAGGTAGGATTTGAACTATGGTTTCCGGATTACTAGTCCAGGTTTTTGGATTAGTAATTTGACCGCTCCATGCCACTATACCGTTTAGGTATAAAACATGACTTAAAGATAAGTTATTTTCCAACAGTTCTAAAAGAGCCCCAGGCTGAGATTGCAATGCGAAATTCAGAATCCCACGCTACAACATTCATATAAGCAGATGAAAAGACCACAGTAATAAGCAGGCGCAGATATGCAATTGTATTGCGATTTGTGTTGTAATGAAATCTGGTGAATATCCAGATATTGATTCAATCTAAAAGCAAATGTAAAAGCAGGCATTCAATATCATGAAAGTGTCTTCGCCCACCTTCAGCTACTTCATCAATAATCTGCTTTCCATCAATGTCAGAAGCAGGTATCTGTGTTCATGATTGCGTGATGTTGAATCCCATGCACATCTGCTCAGCAAATGAATCAATCCAATGTCAACAATACTCAGGCACGGGCAGGTGAATGACAAGTTTTTAAAAGTGCAGGTTGCTGATTATCTCCAATAAAGAGACAGTTATTCCTAACATTGGATGCTTTTTAGCATTGCTGGACGACTTTATTTACACAGTGGGTGGAAGTGCCCAGAACCTGCTGCTGGGGGTGGAGGTTAAGGCAGATACAACAGTGCATATAGATGATCCTGGACAATACAGCTCACCCCCTCCATCACACACTGGTCAACCTGAGGAGCGCCTTCAGCAACAGACTGGTCCCACCAAGATGCAACACAGAACGCAACAGGAGATCCTTCTTCCCTGTGGCTATCAAACTGCACAACTTCTGTCATGGGGTAGACTGAGACTGACCCCCCACCCCTCCAATCTTTGCACATCCCCAATCCTTTCCAATCGTCACTTTAATTTCATGTTTCGTGTATTCTGTGTTTTTAATGACTGTTGGCTGATCAATTTCCCTCCTGGGATAAATATAGTTCTATCGTATCGTCAGAGACTCTTGCATCGGCAGAGGGATATGGAGGGAAGATAGACACAAAATGCTGGAGTAACTCAGCGGGTTGGACAGCATTTCTGGAGAAAAGGAATAGGTGACTTTCGAGTCGAGACCCTTCTTCAGACTTCTTCAGATATGGAGGGATATGTCCAGGCAGATAAGATTATGGTGTTATGTTCAGCACAGGCATTGTGGGCCAAAGGACTACTTCTTGTGCTGTATTGTTACATGTTAGAACATAGGACCGACTGAGAAATAAGCAGGATCTGCAAACTGGGAATGTTTGACCCTTTTCTGAACTATTTATTTAGCTCTCTTCAGAATCTATCTTTATGATGCCAACTCAAGCTTTGTTTATGGTTTGATTATTGTCCAGAGACCGCACCCAGGTCATTGAGACACAGGGGCCTGTAGATGCTAGAATGTGAACCAAAAGCCAAACTTCTGGAGCAACTCAGTGGGTCGAGCATCGCCTGTGATGAGGAGGACAAGAAATTGTTTCGGGTCAAGACTCTGTATCGACTCGTTTAGATAATGTTGTTTTGTGTGAGAGCACAAAACAGATGGTGGCCCTCTATAGAAAATGAAAAATGGGGGAGAGGCAAAATAGGCATTACTGCATCAGTAGGTTAATGTGCACAATGGTACAAGATCAAACTACTAAATTGGAGTCACATCATAGCTCGAAACTGATATCTTTTTATTTTAATTGGAAAAAGTTGCAGAGATATTAAAGACTAAATTAGAGTTTGATAATTATCGGTATTAGGTACTTGACTATTCCTTAACACACACACACACACACACAAACTATATTGTTTGGATAGAGGCTTGGATAGAGTGGATGTCAAGTCAAGTCAAGTCAATTTTTATTTGTATAGCACATTTAAAAACAACCCACGTTGACCAAAGTGCTGTACATCTGATTAGGTACTAAGGAAAAAATGAAACATACAGTAGCACGCAAACATAACAGCACATACAAAACAATTCACAGCGCCTCCTCAATGAGCCTCAAACGCTAGGGAGTAGAAATAGGTTTTGAGCCTGGACTTAAAGGAGTCGATGGAGGGGGCAGTTCTGATGGGGAGAGGGATGCTGTTCCACAGTCTAGGAGCTGCAACCGCAAAAGCGCGGTCACCCCTGAGCTTAAGCCTAGACCGCGGGATAGTGAGTAGCCCCAAGTCGGCCGACCTGAGGGACCTGGAGTTAGAGAGGTGGGTTAGAAGATTTTTGATGTGGGGGGGGAATGTCCATTTAGGGCTTTATATGTGAATAGGAGGAGCTTGAAGTTGATTCTGTACCGTACAGGGAGCCAGTGGAGAGAGGCCAGAAACGGCGTGATGTGGTCCCTTTTACGGGTACCCGTCAGGAGTCTCGCTGCGGCGTTTTGGACCAGTTGCAGGCGGGACAGGGAAGATTGGCTGATCCCAGTGTATAGGGAGTTGCAGTAGTCTAGGCGGGAGGAAATGAAAGCGTGAATGATTTTTTCAGCGTCGTCGAATTGGAGGAAAGGCTCTGGTACGAAGTTGGAAGAAGCTGGCTTTTACCACAGCGTTGACTTGCTTGTCAAATTTTAATGCAGAGTCAAATATCACGCCGAGGTTTTTGACATGCGGTTTGACTAGGCAGGATAGGCTTCCAAGACTGCCTGTTATCGATTTGATGGAGTCGGGGGGGCCGAATAGGATGACCTCAGACTTGCTCTCGTTTAATTGGAGGAAGTTCTGTGCCATCCAACATTTTATATCCTCAAGGCAGTGTAAGAGGCTGTTTAAATTTGACTGGTTGTTGGGTTTCAGGGGGAGGTAAAGCTGAGTGTCATCGGCATAGCAGTGGAAAGAAATGCCGTGCCTTTGAAGGATTTGGCCAAGGGGGAGCATGTATAGAGAGAAGAGAATGGGGCCTAGGATGGAGCCTTGTGGAACTCCGCAGGAGAGGCTAGCTGGAGCAGAGGAATAACTGCCTATGTTGATGGCGAAACTCCTATCTTTGAGGTAGGAAACGAACCAGCTCAGGGCAGTGCCATCAATGCCAACCGCGTACCGGAGACGGTCAATAAGGATGGTGTGGTCCACTGTATCGAACGCTGCGCTGAGGTCGAGAAGGAGCAGGATTGCACAGTCGCCGGTGTCGGTGGCGAGAAGCAGGTCGTTGTGTACCTTCAACAAGGCAGACTCTGTGCTGTGGTGGGCTCTGAAACCTGACTGGAAACTTTCCAGGATGGTGTTGGTGCAGGTAGGGCACTAATTGGTTTAGAATTGCCTTTTCAAGGACTTTTGACAGGAATGGCAGTTTGGAAATGGGTCTGTAGTTGCTAGGCAAGGTGGGGTCTAGGTTAGGTTTTTTCAGTAGGGGCTGGACCACCGCGTGCTTGAAACAGGTTGGAACAGTGCCAGTGGCCAGAGAACTGTTGATAATAGAGAGGATGCTGGGACCGGCTATTGCAATGACATCCTTCAGAAGGGCATTGGGGGCAGGATCAAGGGGGCAGGTTGCAGGTTTCATAGCGGAGACAAGCTTTGCAAGGGAGGATAGAGTGACGGGTTGGAAACAGTCCAATTTAGATGAACAGACTAGTGAGACAGCTAGGTCACGGGTGGGAGGGGAAATGTTCATTCTAATGTTCTCAACTTTGCTGGTGAAGAATTTAGCGAATTCTTCGCACTTTGCAGGGGACCAAACTAAGCTGGTACTGGGGGCGGGACATATGACAGAGGTAATTGTGCTAAATAGGACCTTGGAGTTATGAGAGTTTTTGGAAATAAGGTCGGAGAAGTATTGTGCTCTAGCAGACTTTACTGCTTCCTGGTATTTGAGAAGATTGTTTCTCAGAATTTCGAAGGAAATTTGAAGCTTGTCACATTTCCACCTCCTTTCTGATTTTCTGCACTCCCTTCTTAGGGCTTTGGTGGTGTCATTGAGTCAAGGCCGACCGTTGGGCTTAGGCTTTTTCATTTTAAGGGGAGCGATAGAATCCAGGATGGAAGAGCAAGTGATATTAAATAAAGAGGTGAGATCCTCAGTGCTGAGATGGGGGGGAGAAGCCTCAATAGTGCAGATGTTGGGGGCAGCTGTGAGAGCCTCGGAGAATTTACTGGCAGTCAATGAATTTATGTTGCGGGAGTAACGAACAGGGAGATGAGATTTTGCGGGAGATAAAAGCAGAGATGCGTCAAAAATGATAGCGCTGTGGTCCGATAGACAGGCTTCAGTAGTTTCAATGTTGTAGATTGGGAATCCGGACGATAACACTAGGTCGAGAGTATGGCCTAACTTGTGAGTGGGTCCCGTGGTGTGAAGAGTCAGATTGAAGGACTCAACCAGGTGCATAAATTCACTCACAAGAGGCTTAGTGGGAGAGGATGTTTCCACCTCAGAATTAAAGGACGTTCTTTTAGGAAGGAGATGAGGAGGAATTTATTTAGTCAGAGGGTGGTGAATCTGTGGAATTCTTTGCCACAGAAGACTGTGGAGGCCAAGTCAGTGGATACATTTCAGGCAGAGATAGATAGATTCTTGATTAGTGCGGGTGTCAGAGGTAATGGGGAGAAGGCAGGAGAATGGGGTTAGGAGGGAGAGATAGATCAGCCATGACTCAATGGCAGAGTAGACTTGATGTTCTGTTCCTAACACTTATGATATGAGAAACACACACACATATACAGGTATATATTGAACTGAACAACAAACTACACACACACACACACGAACCAGCGTCCCAGATATAAACCTCATCTTCTGTTCAATGTTTTAAAAAAACATGCGGTCACATTCATTAACATGATTCATTCGCACAACACAGAATTTACTTTAAAATAATTCCAGTTTCTGTTTATTTTTTATTGTTGTTCAACTGAAAGCTAAATTTTAATCAATCTTCGAGGCAAACTCAGAAATTGAGATAAACCAATAGCACTGAACACATCCTAACATTTTATTCAAATAGTTATTGAGGTTACACATTTGAAACTGAGTAAAGGTATGTAGGTTAATTGGCTGGGTAAATGTAAAAATTGTCCCTAGTGGGTGTAGGATAGTGTTAATGTGCGGGGATCACTGGGCGGCACGGACTTGGAGGGCCGAAAAGGCCTGTTTCCGGCTGTATATATATGATATGATATGATATGATATGATAAACTCCAAAAGTGGCCAAGTGCATCAGCTGGCGACCATTTGGTGTAATTTTTCTCCTCCTTCTCCCCAGCGGTTCCATGGTTGATCGGAGGATGGCGCTCAATAGCTGTAGGAAACATTAGACGTCTCAATTTTCATTGAAACCACTGCGACAGGGGATTCTAATAATTGACTTAAAATAGTCAATATAGTCAATAGTCGTTTATTTGTTACATACACATAAATGTGTAGTAAAATGAAACATTCAACTCGCCAGATTCAAGTCAAGTCACGTTTTATTGTCACATACACATACAAGATGTGCAGTGAAATGAAAGGAAGAGACCGGTAATAAAACGGCAATTATTGTATTCAACTGTATTTATTTTTTTCCGTATCTTATTTTGTTCGCCATAAGTAAATAAGACAGCCTTTGATGTGTTGCAACTTTTCAATTCTTGCACATTGCAATTCGACTGCGTTCCACAGACTCATCATTTCTGAAGGGGTTTTCAGTGATTGAGGATCTCCACTCGGTCAACGGCAAATCTATCAGCTTGAAATAAAACATTATCCCTAAATAGTGTAGGAATGAACTGCAGATGCTGCTGCTGCTGCTGCTGCTTTACACCGAAGACAGACACAAAAAGCTGGAGCAACTCAGCGGGACAGGCAGCATCTCTGGAGAGAAGGAACGGGTGACGTTTCGGGTCGAGACCCTTCTTCAGACTAAATAGCTGCCTCCCAGGCCAAGGCATTGAACTAACAAAAAGCAATCAACCGTTGGTGGCAGACGTAAGTGATTTCAGGGGAGAGAAAAAAAAGACACAGAGTGCTGGAGTAACTCAGCGGGTCAGGCAGCATCTGTGGTGAACATGGATGGGTGATGTTTCAGGTCTGGCTCTTTCTTCGGACCCCTGGGCGTGGGGAAGAGAGTGGAAGTTTTGTTGCCTCCATCACAGTGAGGGGGTGTTTGGAGTCACTGTGATGGATGTTTGTGTTGGGGTCGTGTGTCTTGTGTTCTTTTTTCTGTGTGACTGCTATGTAGTTTCGTTCGGTACCTTGGTACCGAATGACAAATAAAGCTCTGTTGAACTGTTGAAAAGTCTTTTTTTGCAAACCAGCATTTGTAGATTCTTGTTCCTGAGTTGTTTTGGGATCCTGTTTCAGTGAAGAAAGATTTAGTTTGAAGAAGTACAAGAACTCCCCCGGGTCCGACAGACTCGACGCTACCTGGTGAAAACCGCTGTCCTTCTTTCAATTGAACTGAAAGTCACAGCATTGAAACAGGCCCTTCGGCCCCCCGAGACCACACCCGCCATCGATAACCCATTCAGACTAGTTCTAGAGCAAAAAAAAATCACAAAGCGCTGGAGTATCTCAATGGGTCAGGCAGCATTTTTAGGAAACATCCCAAGGAACACAAAATGCTGGAGTAACTCAGCAGGTCAGGCAGCATCTCAGGAGAGAAGGAATGGGTGACGTTTCGGGTCGAGACCCTTCTTCAGACTGAAGAAACGTCACCCATTCCTTCTCTCCTGAGATGTTGCCTGACCTGCTGAGTTACTCCAGCATTTTGTGAATAAATCTCTAGGGAAACATGGATATTCTCCACAGATGTTGCCTGACCGACTGAGTCACTCCAGGATACTTTTATTTCCCTCAAGAATTGGGCATTTGCAGTTCTTCGTGTCCGTACTCGTTTCTATGTTATCCCACGTTCGCACGCACAACCAACACACGGGGAACAACTGAAATAACTCGTAGTGTAAGAAAATAACTGCAGATGCTGGTACAAATCGAAGGTATTCTGGAGTAACTCAGCGTCCACGGGGAACATGGATAGGTGACGATTCGGGCCCTGGCCCTTCTTCAGACTGAGAAACAGGGGTCCTGACCCAAAGCGTCCTCTGGCCCGCTGAGTTCCTTCATCCTGAAGAAAGGTCTCGACCCGAAACGTCACCCATTCCTTCTCTCCCGAGATGGTGCCTGACCCGCTGAGTTACTTCAGTTACTGGCCCGTAACTACTGAGTTACTGGCCCGTTGAGGCCAGTTCATTGGCTATATTTAAGAGGGAGTTAGATGTGGCCCTTGTGGCTAAAGGGATCAGGGGGTATGGAGAGAAGGCAGGTACAGGATACTGAGTTGGATGATCAGCCATGATCATATTGAATGGCGGTGCAGGCTCGAAGGGCCGAATTGCCTACTCCTGCACCTATTTTCTATGTTTCTATGTTACTCCAGCATTTTGTGCCTACCTTCGATTTAAACCAGCATCTGCAGGTTTTTTCCCCTACACATCCTTCAGCACTTTGGGTCTTTTTATTGTACGGTGCCCTAAATCCTGCAAATGTACCAGCATTTGGTACAACCCTGAAAGATTTTAAAACATTCGAGCTGTACAAAGAGCGCTTGATTCTCCCAGAAAAAAATAACTTATAAATTCAATCTTATCACATAGCACGGGGACATGTCCTTCGGCCATCGATGTTTGTGCCGAACACAACGTCAAGCTAAACTAATCTCAGAATGTAGGTAGAAGGAACTGCAGATGCTGGTTCATTTTTTTTAAAAGACACAGAGTGCTGGAGTAACTCAGCGGGTCAGGCAGCATCTGTGGAGAACATGGACAGGTGACGTTTCACAGAGTGCTGGAGTAACTCAGCGGGCCAGGCAGCATCTCTGGAGAACACGGATGGGTGACATTTTCTGGTCAGGACTCTTCTTCAGACTGAGAAACAGGTCCCAACCCGAAACAACACACAATGTTCTCCAGAGATGCTGCCTCGCCCGCTGAGTTACTCCAGCGTGTTGTGTCTTTTATAAAATTAATATAATCTGAACCGTTTAATATTCCAAAACTCGAATCTTGGTTAGCAAGGGTTATGGGGAGAAGGCAGGAGAATTGGGTTGAGAAGGAAAGGTGACATTCAGCCATGATTGAATGGTGGGGTAGGCTCAATGGGCCGAATGGCCTAATTCTGCTCCTATCATTTATGAACTTATGAACAAAAAAACCCCAATTAAGACACGTTTTGAGCCTTGCAGCGCTACCTGGAAGAGTCCAGCCTGAAAGTGCAGATTTTCGATGACCCGGGAGAGTTATTTGCAGTTATCCGGATAACATAGGAGCGAAGAGATAGACACAAAAAGCTGGAGTAACTCAGCGCGTCAGGCAGCATCTCTGGAGAAAAGGAATAGGTGACCTTTCGGGTCGAGACCCTTCTCCAGAGACGCTGCCTGTCCGCTGAGTTATTCCTGCTTTGTGCGTCTATCATCGGTTGAAACCAGCATCTGCAGTTCCTTCCTACAAATAACAATATGAGCCAACTTGTCGCTCCAACGCGACCTATCATATGAACTCACTCAAAAAGACTGCATTGAGAACATTTTTGAACGATGATTGTTAATCGGTCTTTTATATCCGTAAATTATTTGCAATTTACTTTGTTTCTCAACGTTGCCTTAGTCACCCAGTCTAGAATTGTTTGCCCATACCGTGAATTTCCTTCCAGAGAACCATATTCTTCTGGAAAAAAATCTCGACAGGTCGGCTTTACGTTGCACGCCCGGGACCATTTCAGAAGGAACTGAAGACGCTGGTTTACACCGAAGATAGACACAAAATGCTGGAGGAAGTAACTCAGCGGGACAGGCAGCATCTCTGGAGAACATGGATAGGTGACGTTTCGGGCCGAGACCCTTCTTCAGACGTCTGCTTCTCTCCAGAGATGACGCCTGGTCCCGCTGAGTTACTCCAGCATTTTGTGTCTACCATTTCAGCATCTGCAGTCTCATTTTCTTCCATCAGTAGAGATGATTGCCACTTTCGCCACGGAAGGTTGGTTTATAATCAGCTGCATAAATGGAAATTGTGTTGGTTTTTTCCCCCACTTACTTATTTTCTACAATGTGAGCAAAAGTCGACAATTACCAGCAACAAGGAACTGCAGATGCTGGTTTACAAAACAACAAAAAAGACACAAAGTGGTGGAGTAACTCAGCGGGTGAGGCAGCATCTCCGGAGAACGTCGATAGGGGACATTTCGAGGCGAGGGTTTCCTATCCATGTTCTCCAGGAATGCCACCTGCCCTGCTGAGTTACTCCAGCACTTTGTATCTTTTTGTGCATTAACCAGCATCTGGTTACAGAGTGGAAACAGACCCTTCGGCCTTACTTGCCCACGCCAGGCAACATGCGTTATCCATGCTAGTTCCACCTACCTGCGTTTGGCCCACATCCATCTAAACCTACTCGATCCGTGTACCTGTCTAAACGTTTCTTAAACGCTGCGATCGTGCCCGCATCACAGTTGTTTGTATCTACACGTGAATAGGTCGGGATCCTTCTCCGGGCATTTACTGCCTTTAACTAATTGTTCTTGAGGATTTTAATTATATCCCCCACATTAATTGAGTTTCATTGCAAATTTGGTTCGACAAACACCTTGAAGAAAACCTTCATTTCGCGTCTGTTACAGTCATTTAATTTCCATCGATTGGGAAAACGGATGGGAGCAAGGCGAAGGACGAGCAAATGCCTGGAAGGTGATTAAGATTGGAGATGAGCTACAATGATGTGCGTTTAAACAACAGACCGGCGATTAATCAAATGACAACGACACGTGGACGAAAGAAAACTTTGGTGATCCAAACAAGGGACTTGTTTTCACAACTCTTCGCGTTTGCATCCAGTCACTTTCGGGTCGGTCGGTCGGGACCCTTGTTCAGATTGCACTTCCAAATTGGAAGAGTTGCTGCCTTAAAGCAACAAGAGACCCGGGTTCGATCCCGCCTACGGGTGCCACCAGCCTGTACATCGACCTCTCTCCACTCCACTATGAAATTAATCCAGCGTGTGACTGTTTTCATTGCATATTGAGCGGAATATTTTGTTGGCACCAAAGATCAACCAATGAAGTGGAGGTAAGGCGGGGGGTATAACCCGCAAGCCGCTATTTCCGCACCAAATATATTCCGCAGCACTGAGAAAAAGAATTTCGCGTGTAAAAAAGCAATTATGGCAACCACTCGCAATAGCAAGAATGTCCCTTCCAAGAAATCACACTTCGAGGAATGTAATGCAATTGCATTGAAGTTATATGCATTTTTATCAGTCGTTGCCTCTTCCAGTAATATCGGCACACAGCTGGATTGATCCAGGATAATATTGGCACACAGCTGGATTGATCCAGGGAAAAGGCCTCCTTTATCGTAGGAAGGAACTGCAGGTGCTGCTTTACGCCAAAGACAGACACAAAGTTCTGGAGCAACCCAGGGGATCAGGCAGCATCTCTGGAGAAAAAAAGATGGGTGATGTTTCGAGCCGGCAAGAAGGGTCTGAAGAAGGGGCCCCACCCGAAACTTCACCCATTCTTTTCCTCCAGAGATGCTGCCTGACCCGCTGAGTCACGCCAGCATTTATAGACAATAGACAATAGGTGCAGGAGTAGGCTATTCGTCCCTTCCTACCCAAACCACCCCATCCCCGGGCACTTTCCCCTGCAACCGCAGGAGATGCAACACCTGTCCCTTTACCTCCCCCCCTCAACTCCATCCAAGGACCCAAACAGTCTTTCCAGGTGAGACAGAGGTTCACCTGCACCTCCTCCAACCTCATCTATTGCATCCGCTGCTCTAGATGTCAACTTCTCTACATCGGCGAAACCAAACGCAGGCTCGGCGATCGTTTTGCTTAACACCTTCGCTCAGTCCGCCTTAAACAACCTGATCTCCCGGTGGCTGAGCACTTCAACTCCCCCTCCCACTCCCAGTCTGACCTTTCTGTCATGGGCCTCCTCCAGTGCCATAGTGAAGCCCACCGGAAATTGGAGGAACAGCACCTCATATTTTGCTTGGGCAGCTTGCAGCCCAGCTTGCAGTCAACATTGACTTCTCCAACTTTAGATAGTTCCTCTGTCCCTCTCTTTCCTCCCCTCCCCCTTCCCAGTTCTCCCTCTAACTTCCTGTCTCCACCTATATCCTTCCTTTGCCCCGCCCCCCCCTGACATCAGTCTGAAGAAGGGTCTCATCCCAAAACGTCACCCATTCCTTCTCTCCTGAGATGCTGCCTGACCTGCTGAGTTACTCCAGCATTTTGTGAATAAATACCACCATTCAATGCGATCATGGCTGATCATTCACAATCAGTACCCTGTTCCTGCCTTCTCCCCATACCCCCTGACTCCGCTATCATTAAGAGCTCTATCTAGTGTCTATCTCAAATGGTTAATTTTGTTTTGGGATTAAATATTCTGCGGATTGGCGCTGTCTTTATTAATTGTCTACTGTTAATTTTTTCGTGATGAGGGGTCTCGACCAGAAGCGTCCTTTTCTCCAGAGATGCTGCCCTGTCCCGCTGAGTTACTCCAGCATTTTGTGTCTATCTTCGGTGTAAACCAGCATCTTCGTACACAACCGTTGGTAGCTGGCTGACTATTGTGCACACGGTCACACCTTTTGATCGGCCGAGGTTCATTGAATAAATTCGCACTTTTTCTATTGTTATCTCACACCTTTGTCTTTTCATCTCTGAAACGATGGCCCAGCGGCAGAGTTGCTCCCAAGAACCAGGTTCGATCCTGACCACGGGCGCTGTCTGTACGGAGTTTGTACGTTCTCCCCGCGACCGCGTGGGTTTTCTCCGAGATCCTCGGTTTGCTCCCACACTCCAAAGACATGCAGGTTTGTAGGTTAATTGGCTGGGCATAAGAAGGGTCTCGACCCGAAACGTCACACATTCCTTCTCTCCTGAGATGCTGCCTGACCCGCTGAATTACTCCAGCTTTTTGTGATACCTTCGATTTGTACCAGCATCTGCAGTTATTTTCCTACACTGGCTTGGCATAAGTGTAAATTGTCCCTAGTGTGTGTGTGTGTGTGTGTGTGTGTGTGTGTGTGTGTGTGTGGTGTGTGTGAGAGAGAGTGTGTGTGTGTGTGTGTGTGTGAGAGAGTGTGACTGTGTGTGTGTGTGTGTGTGTGTGAGTGTGTGTGTGTAATGTGTGAGAGTGTGTGTGTGTGTGAGAGTGTGTGTGTGTGAGAGTGTATGTGTGTGTGTGTGTGTGTGTGTGTGTGTGTGTGTGTGTGTGTGTGTGTGTGCGCGTGTGTGTGTGTGTGTGTGTGTGTGTGTGGGGGGGGGGGGGATAGTGTCACAAAATGCTGGAGAAACTCATCTGTCTCTGGATAGAAGTAATGTCTGGATAGAAGTAATGGGTGAGGTTTCAGGTCGAGACCCTTCTTCAGATGGTGTTAATGTGCGGGGATCACAAGTCAGTGCAGACTCGGTGAGCTGAAGGGCCTGTGTCCGCGCTGTATCTCTAAACTAAACTAAACTTGGAAGCATATTATTGGGATGCATCACAGCTTGGTTCAGGCACAGTTTCTTTCCAGTTGGCATCTGGTTACTGTACTATATTGCAACAGTAGACTATATAGTAACAGTAGACTATATAGTAACTAGACTATATAGTAACTAGACTATATGGTAACAGTAGACTATATAGTAACTAGACTATATAGTAACAGTAGACTATATAGTAACAGTAGACTATATGGTAACAGTAGACTATATGGTAACAGTAGACTATATAGTAACAGTAGACTATATAGTAACTAGACTATATGGTAACAGTAGACTATATGGTAACAGTAGACTATATAGTAACAGTAGACTATATAGTAACTAGACTATATAGTAACTAGACTATATGGTAACAGTAGACTATATAGTAACAGTAGACTATATAGTAACAGTAGACTATATAGTAACTAGACTATATAGTAACTAGACTATATGGTAACAGTAGACTATATAGTAACAGTAGACTATATAGTAACTAGACTATATAGTAACAGTAGACTATATAGTAACTAGACTATATAGTAACAGTAGACTATATGGTAACAGTAGACTATATGGTAACAGTAGACTATATAGTAACAGTAGACTATATAGTAACTAGACTATATAGTAACAGTAGACTATATAGTAACTAGACTATATAGTAACAGTAGACTATATAGTAACAGTAGACTATATAGTAACAGTAGACTATATAGTAACTCTAGATAATATAGTAACTAGACTATATAGTAACAGTAGTCTATATAGTAACAGTAGACTATATAGTAACAGTAGACTATATAGTAACAGTAGACTATATAATAACAGTAGACTATATAGTAACTAGACTATATAGTAACTAGACTATATAGTAACAGTAGAATATATAGTAACATCGGGAGATCGAAGGTCCCTGGCTGGCGACCGGTTTTTGGGAGCTCCAGCCGTAGCAGTTTCGACCGCCCGAAGCGCGAGGTACGATCGACCCGCTCGCAGGCCCTTCATCGCCCTGCGTGGCCTGGCCGCAGCACTTTCCATCGCCCGGTGGGGGCTCAGGACCTTCATCGGCCTGCTCGGCTCGGCTCAGCCCTGGGACTTTCCATCGCCCGGTGGGGGCTCAGGACCTTCATCGGTCTGCTCGGCTTGACCCTGGGACTTTCCATCGCCCGATGGGGGCTTCAAAAAGTTGGGAGCCTCGATCACCTCGTGGCACCACGGGAGAAGAATGAGGAGGAGATAAGACTTTTCTTTGCCTTCCATCACAGTGAGGGTGTGCCTGGAGCAATCACTGTGATGGCTGTTTGTGTAAAAATTGTATCTGTGTGTCCTGTGCTTTTTGTTGTCTACTGCCGGACCCTGACGTGAGAGGACGCTGGCGCTGTTTATTCGCCGCTTCTCCGTTAGGATAGTTTGTCTGTTTGTTTTTATGTTATGATTGTTTTTGTAAAGCGCTTTGAGCTTCTGGAAAGGCGCTATATAAAATAAATGCTTATTATTATTATTATTATATAGTAACTCTAGACTATATAGTAACTAGACTATATAGTAACTAGACTATATAGTAACAGTAGACTATATAGTAACAGTAGACTATATAGTAACAGTAGACTATAAATAACTAGAGAGTGGTCCTGAGCTACTATCTATCTCATTGGAGACCCTCGGGCTATCTTTAATCAGACTACTTGACTTTATTTTGCATTATACATTTATGCAAAACCTTAGGGATTGTGCCAGTGAGTCCTACTAATCAATCTTTTCACTGTACTTTGGTACACATGACAATAAACGAAACGAAACATTATTCCCTGTATCTTGTATCTGTACACTGTGGATGTCTTGATTGTAATCATGTATTGTCATTCCACTGACTGATTAGCACGCAACACAAAGCTTTTCGCTGTACCTCGGTACACGTGACAATAAACTAAACTAAACTAAATAAGTGGGATTAAAACATACAGGTGGCCAGTTGAAGGGTCCCGATACAAAACGTCACCTATTCTTTTTCTCCAGAGATGCTGCCTGACCCATTGAGTTACTCCAGCATTTTGTGTCTATCATCAGTGTGGACAATTTATGCTGAATTGGCTTGCTACAATGCTGTTTGATTGTAAATAGTTTAGTTTAGTTTAGAGATACAGCGCGGAAACAGGCCCTTCGGCCCACTGAGTCTGTGCCGACCAGTGATCCCCGCACACTAGCACTATCCTACACACGAGGGGCAATTTACAGAAACCAATTAGCCAACAAACCTGCTCTTTGGAATGTGGGAGGAAACCAGAGCTCCTGGAGAAAACCCACACAGGTCACGGGCAAAACATACAAACTCCATGCAGGCAGAACCCGGAGTCAGGATAGAACCTGGATCTCTGGCACTGTAAGGCAGCCATTCTATCACTGTGCCACCTACAGTAGGGGTGCCAACTATCTCACTCCCAAATACGGGACAAGGTGACGTCACCGCCCCGTGCCCCACGTGACCTCACCAAGCCAGCGGCCACGTGCTTCCGCTCCACGAATGACGGCCGCCCGGGCCGGGAGGCGGGTTGCTACGCAACCACCGTCAGGTGGCGCCCGGGCCTCAGGGCCTACACTGTCCGGAGCTTAAATGTCAGAAATCTAAAGTGTCGGGACCTACAGCGTCGGGGCCTACAGCGTCGGGGCCTACAGCGTCCGGGGCCTACAGCCTCCGGGCCTACAGTGTCCGGGCCTACAGCCTCCGGGGCCTACAGCGTCCCGGCCTACAGCCTCCGGGCCTACAGCGTCTGGACCTACAGTGTCCGGGCCTACAGCCTCCAGGCCTACAGCGTCTGGGCCTACAGTGAACGGGCCTACAGCGTCCGGGCCTACAGCGGCCCCCAGGCCTAATACGGGACAAGGGCTGTCCCGTACGGGACAAAACCAATTTAACCCAAAATACAGGATGTCCCGGCTAATACGGGACAGTTGGCAACCCTAGCCTAAAGTAAGATCTCAACTCTTAAACTCAGTGACTCAGTGTCACGGGTTGGGGGGCAGAATAAGCCCTGGCATGAAACGTTTGAAAAAACGTTGCCAGCTCTCAAGACCACATTTCCACATCCTGGCTGTTTATTAAAGTCGTTACAGATCCGTGAACAGCTCTTAATTTTTCCATTTTACAAAAATATGCAATAACCTTCCAAAATTACAAGCTATTAGAAAAAAAGTAAAATACTAGAACATTTTTTAAAAATATCCAGAAGTCAAAGCACTTAAATCATTTCAGAAACATTTAAATAAGCTAAAATAATGGTTAAAAAAAGTAAATTGACTGAAAACTACCCTCATCCATCATAGCTGTTCCTCCTTCTTTAAATCAGTAGACTTGCTGTTCCTGCATTATAAATAATGTACAGGAATTATTTAAGCAGGTCTCTATTGTAAGTTGTGATGAATTGCTTTCATGTTGTGCCCTGCTACTAGATTCTATGAGGAGTGAAAGAGCCAGAAGATTGTCAGGAAAACATTAGTGTTGTACACTAACAGCATAGGAACGGGCCCTTCGGCCCACCAAGCACATGCTGACCTCTCTGCCCATCTACATTAATACCATGAGTGATTCCTGGTTAGTACAGGTGTCAAAGGTTATGGGGAGAAAGCAGGAAAATGGGGTTAGGAGGGATAGATAGATCAGTCATGATTGAATGGCAGAAAAGACTTGATGGGCCGAATGGTCTAATTCTACTCCTATTCCTTATGACCTTATGATCCATTTGCCTGCAGCAGATGTTTAGTTTAGTTTAGTTTTCACAGATGTTTAGTTTAGTTTCCTTTCCACAGTAAGGAAACAGGCCCTTCGGTCCACCGAGTACATGCTGACCATCGATCACCAGTTCACTGGTTTTATGTTATCCCACCTTTGGATCTTAGACACTATGGGCAATTTACAGAAGCCAATTAAACTACAAACCTGCATGTCTCTGGTGTGGGAGAAAACCGGAGCACCCAGAGAAAAACCCACACAGTCACAGGGAGAACATACAAACTCTGTACAGACAGCACCCATAGTCAAGATTGAACTCGAGTCTCTGGCGCTGTGAGGCAGCAACTCCACCGCAGTTCCACTGTGCCAATTTCCTCCAGGGAAAACAAACCCAACCTGTTCAAAATGTGTAGGAAGGAACTGCAGATTCTGGTTTACACTGAAGATAGACACAAAATGCAGGAGTAACTCCAGGCAGCTTCAGGTCAGGCAGCTTCTCCAGAGAAAAGGAATAGGTGACGTTTCGAGTCGAGACCCTTCTTCAGATAGATAGTCAGGGATGAGGGAAACTAGAAGTGTGAAAATGTACAGGACAGATCAGTGCTGGCACTGATGACTAGATTCAGAGAGTTGTGAATCTGTGGAATTCTCTGCCTCAGAAGGCAGTGGAGGCCAATTCTCTGAATGCATTCAAGAGAGAGCTAGATAGTGCTCTTAAGGATAGCGGAGTCAGGGGGTATGGGGAGAAGGCAGGAACGGGGTACTGATTGAGAATGATCAGCCATGATCACATTGAATGGTGGTGCTGGCTCGAAGGGCTGAATGGCCTACCCCTGCACCTATTGTCTATTGTGTATAAAGTATCCACAATAGTCCATTGTTGGCTGTGGAGAAGGTACTAACGAGGGGATACAAAACAGTAAAACTGGAAGGATGACGAGGGTGGGGGATGGATGGAGAGAGAGAGGGAATACATAGAAACATAGAAACATAGAAAATAGGTGCAGGAGGAGGCCATTTGGCCCTTCGAGCCAGCACTGCCATTCATTGTGATCATGGCTGATCATCTACAATCAGTAACCTGTGCCTGCCTTCTCCCCATATCCCTTGATTCCACTAGCCCTTAGAGCTCTATCTAACTCTCTTTTAAATTCATCAAGTGAATTGGCCTCCACTGCCTTCTGTGGCAGAGAATTCCTCAAATTCACAACTCTCTGGGTGAAAAAGTTTCTTCTCACCTCAGTTTTAAATGGCTTCCCCTTTATTCTTAGACTCTGCGGCCCCTGGTTCTGGACTCCCCCAACTTTTCCTGCATCTAGCTTGTCTAATCCTTTTATGATTTTATACGTCTCTATAAGATTCCCTCTCATCTAAACTCCAGTGAATACAAACCCAGTCTTTCCAAACTTTCCTCATATGACAGTCCCTCCATCCCAGGGATTAACCTGATGAACCTACGCTGCACTGCCTCAATAGCAAGGACGTCCTTCCTCCACTTAGGAGACCAAAACTGCATACAATACTCCAGATGTGGTCTCACCAGGCCCCTATACAAACTGCAGAAGGACCTCTTTGCTCCTGTACTCAAATTTGTGAACCTTGGTGAAACAAGTGTAGCAATGCAAATAGCAAAAATAACCGACTGAAGAATAATAGTGGGGAAAGCAGTGTGAAACATTTAAGAACATTCCATGTAATTAAACAGGGAGCCATGTAATTAATGCAATTAGAAGAATGATTTCAGCCATGTTGTGTTTAACTCCACTTTCAAAACCGATGCATTTTTGTTCTAGGTCATGGTGAGGCAATACACTTCCTGCTACCTTTTGAAATTAAGATTTTTTATTTATTGGTCTGAATATTCATTTTCCTTATTCCAATTATCTTCCCATAAAATGTTATAGAAATAAGGAACCGCAGATGCGGGTTTACAAAGAAAACAACACAAATGCTGGAGTAACTCAGCAGGTCAGGTCGTCTCTCTGGAGAACATGGATAAGGGACATTTTGGGTTGGGACCCTTCTTTCAGGTCTTTCTTCAACGTTTATGATACATTTACGGGATTGTGAGGGGAAAAAAGGGGAATCCAAGAATTACTGAGGAGAGACCAGTAATATACCCGTGGAAATGAAGAACTGCAGACGCTGGTCAATGTGCAAGTTTCAGGTGGAGTCCCTTCTTCAGATTATAAGATTATTAAGGGGTTGGACACGTTAGAGGCAGGAAACATGTTCCCAATGTTGGGGGAGTCCAGAACAAGGGGCCACAGTTTAAGAATAAGGGGTAGGCCATTTAGAACTGAGATGAGGAAAAACTTTTTCAGTCAGAGAGTTGTGAATCTGTGGAATTCTCTGCCTCAGAAGGCAGTGGAGGCCAATTCTCTGAATGCATTCAAGAGAGAGCTAGATAGTGCTCTTAAGGATAGCGGAGTCAGGGGGTATGGGGAGAAGGCAGGAACGGGGTACTGATTGAGAATGATCAGCCATGATCACATTGAATGGCGGTGCTGGCTCGAAGGGCCGAATGGCCTCCTCCTGCACCTATTGTCTATTGTCTATTGTCTATTGTCAGACTTGAATTAGAGAGGCCAGTTAACCCACAAACCTGCACATCTTTGGGATGTGGGAGGAAACCGGAGCACCCGGAGGAAACCCACACTGTTACCGGGAGAACGTGCAAACTCCACACAGATAGCACCCGAGGTCAGGATCAAACCCGGGTCTGTGGCGTTGTGAGGCATCGGCTCTACCAGCCGTGCCACCCAAAATAATCCTTCCACAATTACACCTACCACCCCACACGTCTTTTGGACGCGAGAGTAAACCAAAGCACCCGGCGAAAACCCACACAGCCTCAGAGAGAACGTGCAAACACCACACAGCTTGAACCTGAATCTTTGGCACTCTGTGGCCGTGACTCTACACCATTGTGCTGCTCGCTTGCTTCATTAGATGCCCTCAAGATTAAAACTGAATCATGTGTTCCTTGACCCTTGCTAGAAAATCTACTGCATTTGGAATTACCAAGTCTTCTACGCCCTGCGCAGTTACTGACTTTGAAATTGGCATGTGCATTGTTTTTGCCTCTCCAAGGATATGATTTAGCGTTGTCAGAGAACAAACCCTGCTCTCATAACACTTAAAACATTCCAACCTGGTTTGAACTTTCCAGGGTGGTCCCAGAGACAGCCTGGACAGTATTAAAGTAGAACTCTGTGTTGCCCCCTCAGGCAAAAGAAAACTCAGTGGGTGTCTTGATTGACTAAAAATAATCTCAAAGTTGCAATACATCATTGGGCCTGCCCAGAACTAAGTCTTAACTGAAATTAATGTTTGTGCAGTGAAATCCACTTTTAATTAATATGAGAATCATACCATAAGGCACCTTACCACCAACGGATCAACCAACACTAAGTAATCTGTTGATTTTTAAAATACAGTTTGGTCAGATTCCAGCCAGCACATGACGCCCAATATGGCCCATTTTTTACACTGTGTTAAATCGAAATATTTGTCTCTGGTATTCCTATTGAGGGCAGCGCAGTGGCACAGCGGCGCCTTAAAGCGCCAGAGACACGGGTTCGATCCTGACCACGGGACCCAGTTGTGCGGAGTTTGCATGTCCTCCCTGTGACAATAGACAATAGATAATAGACAATAGGTGCAGGAGGAGGCCATTCGGCCCTTCGAGCCAGCACCGCCATTCAATGTGATCATGGCTGATCATTCTCAATCAGTACCCCGTTCCTGCCTTCTCCCCCTACCCCCTGACTCCGCTATCCTTAAGAGCTCTATCTAACTCTCTCTTGAATGCATTCAGAGAATTGGCCTCCACTGCCTTCTGAGGCAGAGAATTCCACAGATTCACAACTCTCTGACTGAAAAAGTTTTTCCTCGTCTCAGTTCTAAATCGCCTACTCCTTATTCTTAAACTGTGGCCCCTTGTTCTGGACTCCCCCAACATTGGGAACATGTTTCCTGCCTCTAACGTGTCCAACCCCTTAATAATCTTATACGTTTCGATAAGATCTCCATAATGTTATACGTTTCGATAAGATCTCCATAATCTTATACATTTCGATAAGATCTCCATAATCTTATACGTTTCGATAAGATCTCCATAATCTTATACATTTTGATAAGATCTCCATAATCTTATATGTTTCGATAAGATCGCGTGGGCTTTCTCCGGGGGCTCCGGTTTCCTCCCACACTCAAATGACATACAGATTTTGTAGGTTAATTGGCTTTGGTAAAATTGTAATTTGTCGCTACTGTGTAGGATAGTGCTGGTGTACGGGGTGATCGCTGGTCTAAACGCTAACCTCCAAAGTAAAACAACCCCATACCAAGTACATCGAGAAAAGTAGGTCATATTTTTTTAGGTTTAGTTTTAGTTTTAGAGATACAGCGCGGAAACAGGCCCTTCGGCCCACCGGGTCCGCGCCGACCAGCGATCCCCGCACTATCCTACACCCACTAGGGACATTTTTTTAAACATTTACCAAGCCAATTAACCTACATACCTGTATGTCTTTGGAGTGTGGGAGGAAACCGAAGATCTCGGAGAAAACCCACGCAGGTCACGGGGAGAACGTACAAACTCTGTACTGACAACTCTCATATCACCAGGGACTAATTTAATTTACTGTATTAATTTATTTTTTGTGTTAAAAAAAATAATTCTATTCTGTTTTGTAGTTTTAGCACAATCCGCAGGCATTGCCACTTTAATTTCACTGCACGTCTTGTATATGTATGTGGCAAATAAAGTTGACTTGACTTGACTTGACCCGTGGTCGAGATCGAACCCGGGTCTCTGGCGCTGTAAGGCAGCAACTCTACCGCTGCGCCACCGCGCCACAGAAGTGTTGGCTTCAGTGAGCCACACATTCGGGGATGTAACCACTGGATATCAGTGGAATGTTGGTTATGAAGACTATCGCAGAGCAGTTTGATCAAGTTAAGCATTGCCAGCTTTTATGTCTTGTACCCAATGTCAATATAGATATTCCGCTCCAAATCCTACTGCACTGATGATAACTATCACCTTAAGACTGCTGTACATTAACTTTGTGCAAATAAATTAAATTAACTGCTCTTAACCATGTTGGTAGGTAGGACCAGCAGATGCTGTTTTAAACTGAAGGTAAACATAAAATACTGGAGTAATTCAATGGGACAGGCAACTCTGGAGAGAAGGAATAGGTGAAGTTTCGGGTCGAGACCCCTCATCACGAAAAAAAGCGTGTAGATAATTAATAAAGACAGCGCCAATCAGCAGACCCCAAACTAAATTAACCCTCTTAGATAGACACAACGTGCTGGAGCAACTCAGCGGGACAGGCAGCATCTCTGGAGTAAAGGGATGGGGACGTTTCGGGTCGAGAACCTTCTTCAGACTGAGAGTCAGTGGTGAGGGAAACGAGAGATGTGAAAAGGTACATAGAACAAATGAATGAAAGATGTGCAATAAGCAATGATGATCAAGCAAAGGTGGAGTCCACAATGCTTTTCTCCAGAGATGCTGCCTGACCCGCTGAGTTACTCCAGCTTTTTGTGTCTAAGCATATTGGTGTCAGGTTGAATCATTGACCCCAGAATATCTTTTGATCCCACACTGTTCAACCCTCCACTGGTACTGACGCAGAGTAGGTTCCTGAGTTTAATTGAATTGAATTGAATTGAATAAATTTTATTAGCCAAGTATGTACACATACAAGGTGCTGGAGTAACTCAGCAGGTCAGGCAGCATCTCAGGAGAGAAGGAATGGGTGATGTTTCTTCAGATTGAAGAAGGGTCTCGACCCGAAACGTCACCCATTCCTTCTCTCCTGAGATGCTGCCTGACCTGCTGAGTTACTCCAGCATTTTGTGAATAAATACCTTCGATTTGTACCAGCATCTGCAGTTATTTTCTTACACATACAAGGAATGTGCCTTGGTTCTCCGCTCGCAAGTAACAACACGACACACAGTAAACAATTAAGAATAAAACATAAAACATTAAAACATTAAGAATAAAACATTATAATTTACACATGTGAAGAATGAAATAAAATACCAGAGCAAAAGGAGGTTACAGACTTTTGGTTGTTGAGTAGAGCTACTGCTCATGGAGAAAAGCTGTTTTTATGTCTGGCTGTGGCTGCTTTGACAGTCCGGAGTCGCCTTCCAGAGGGAAGTGCTTCAAAGAGCTTGTGGCCAGGGTGAGAGGGGTCAGAGATGATCTTGCCCGCTCCCTTCCTGGCCCTTGCAGTGTACAGTTCGTCAATGGGTTCCAGGTGTAGGTTAGCATTTGCCTGCATGAAGGCAAAGGGGTTGGAGAAACACTAGTTTGTCTCCAAAAGTAGATTTGCTGAAAAAGTAGCAAAGACGTACAGGTTTGTAGGTTAATTGGCTGGGTAAATGTAAAAATTGTCCCTAGTGGGTGTAGGATAGTGTTAATGTACGGGGATCGCTGGGCGGCACGGACTTGGTGGGCCGAAAAGACCTGTTTCCGGCTGTATATATATGATATGATATGATATGATATGACTTTGATTGACCTTCCAATAAACTAAACTGTATGTACTCTGAGGAGAGGTCACGATGATAAAGGCTGAGGGGAAATTGGATACGAAAGGAGCAAAAAAACTACTTGAGCTAACCCAGGGTGATGGTCTGAAGCATAGGAATGTAATATTGTTTTTTGTGCAAACAGACAAGAGATAAGATAGTAAAAGTACGGAAACCTATTAAGATGTTTATGTTGGTATTCGAGATGACTCAATCCTGTTGGAATGCAAACTGAAGAACTGGGAAATGCATGGGAACAAAAATGGACATAGAAAAAGGAAAACTACCAGCAAGAGCCACAGTCATTATGTTGAGACTTAGTTATTTACAAGACAGCAAAGATGCAACAATTTGTGGTGTTGAACTGGTGATAGTTTAGCTTAGTTTAGTTTAGTTTAGAGATACAGCATAGAAACAGGCCCTTCGGCCCAATGAGTCCGCGCCGACCAGCGATCCCCGCACACTAACACTACCCTGCACACACACTAGGGAAATTTACATTTATACCAAGCCAATGAACCTACATCTCTGGAGATCATGTCACCTCTGTCATAAAGCACGGTGTTATAGGCAGCACGGTGGCGCAGCGGTAGAGTTGCTGCCTTACAGCGAATGCAGCGCCGGAGACTCAGGTTCGATCCTGACTACGGGCGCCGTCTGTACGGAGTTTGTACGTTCTCCCCGTGACCTGCGTGGGTTTTCTCCGAGATCTTCGGTTTCCTCCCACACTACAAAGACGTACAGGTTTGTAGGTTAATTGACTGGGCAAATGTAAAAGTTGTCCCTAGTGTGTGTAGGATAGTGTTAATGTGCGGGGATCGCAGGGCGGCGCGGACTCGGTGGGCCGAAGGGCATGTTTCCGCGCTGTATCTTTAAATCTAAATCTAAATCTAAAGGTCATCTATGCATGTTCTCCAGAGGTGCTGCCTGACGCATTACTTTAATTATTTTTAAAGTCTTTTTTTGGATAGGGCACCTATGCATGGTCTCCAGAGAAGCTGTCTGACCTGCTGAGTTACTCCAGTACTTTGTGTCTTTTTTTGTAAACCAGATTCTGCATTTCCTTGTTTCTCCATTAATTCAATGATATAGATGAAAAAGAATAAGGATAGCGGAGTCAGGGGGTATGGGGAGAAGGCAGGAACGGGGTACTGATTGAGAATGATCAGCCATGATCACATTGAATGGTGGTGCTGGCTCGAAGGGCCGAATGGCCTCCTCCTGCACCTATTGTCTATTGTCTATTGTCTATTGTCTATTGTCTATTGTCTATTGTCTATATGCATCTACTCTTTTGTTGTGGTGTTGATGTATCATGCATATCTCACTGTGTCACAACCCGTAAATTGTGAAGCTCCATCTTTGTCCACATCCCTTCAATATAAGACTGTTGCAAGTTTTGTGTATGTATGATAGTCTATTCCCTTCAGTTATATTCAGCTTGCTCACAGTTACTTGTGCAGCTTTACCTTAAAGGCACCTGAAGAAAGGAAAACATGGTATCATTGGTTAGATTTTGTTTGCATGCTTGCACGATTTCATAATCTGTTTTATAATAAACTCAACAAGTACTGGAAACAGTGAGTCAGGCAGAATGTGTGGAAAGTGAAGTAGGGATGGACATTTCAAGTCAATCTTTCTCCTTTATCCATTGTGTGCCAGTTAATAAAGAATTACAGGCATCCATGAGTAGTTTAGTTTCAGTTTGGTTTAGAGATACAGCACGCCCACCAAGTCCACAACGACCAGCGATCCCCACACATTAACACTGCCCTACACACGTTAGGGGCAATTTACATTCATACCACGCTATGGAGGGCGTGCAGCGTAGGTTCACTAGGTTAATTCCCGGAATGGCGGGACTGTCGTATGTTGAAAGGCTGGAGCGATTGGGCTTGTATACACTGGAATTTAGAAGGATGAGGGGGGATCTTATTGAAACATATAAGATAATTAGGGGATTGGACACATTAGAGGCAGATAACATGTTCCCAATGTTAGGGGAGTCCAGAACAAGGGGCCACAGTTTGAGAATAAGGGGTAGGCCATTTAGAACGGAGATGAGGAAGAACTTTTTCAGTCAGAGGGTGGTGAAGGTGTGGAATTCTCTGCCTCAGAAGGCAGTGGAGGCCAGTTCGTTGGATGCTTTCAAGAGAGAGCTGGATAGAGCTCTTGAGGATAGCGGAGTGAGGGGGTATGGGGAGAAGGCAGGAACGGGGTACTGATTGAGTGATCAGCCATGATCGCATTGAATGGCGGTGCTGGCTCGAAGGGCTGAATGGCCTACTCCTGCACCTATTGTCTATTGTCTATTGTCTATTAACCTACAAACCTGTACGTCTTTGGAGTGTGGGAGAAAACCGAAGATCTCGGAGAAAATCCACGCAGGTCACGGGGAGAACGTACAAACACCGTACAGACAGCGCCTGTAGTCAGGATCGAACCAGCGTCTCTGATGCTGAAAGCGCTGTAAGGCAGCAAATTACCGCTGCACCACCGTGCCGCCCAAATGGTAACAAATGGGCTCTGTTTTTATATATGTATGTACGTTGATTTAGTCAGTCAGTCAGTCAGTCAGCAAATAGACAAAACATTTGATACGGAAACGATACCTCCAGTTATTGTAAGTAATGGCATCAAAAGCTCATAAAACTGATAATAAAGCAAAAATGACTACAAATGGAGAGAGGAAAATAGTTCTGCGGTCTGTAGGAAGGAACATATGTATATATGTTGGACTTTCAAATTGAACATTATTGTGGTATTGTGTGAGTTCATTCATGTATAGGGCTGTCCACAAATCGAGTGTTCCTAATCCAGGGATAGCTTGTCGTTTGAATCAAAATCCAAAGAAATCCTCCAATTCACTGGAGTTTAGAAGGATGAGAGGGGATCATATAGAAACATATAAAATTATAAAAGGACTGGACAAGCTAGATGCAGGAAAAATGTTCCCAATGTTGGGCGAGTCCAGAACCAGGGGCCACAGTCTTAGAATAAAGGGGAGGCCATTTAAAACTGAGGTGTGAAGAACCTTTTTCACCCAGAGAGTTGTGAATTTGTGGAATTCTCTGCCACAGAGGGCAGTGGAAGCCAAATCAGTGGATGGATTTAAGAGAGAGTTAGATAGAGCTCTGGGGGCCAGTGGAATCAAGGGATATAGGGAGAAGGCAGGCACGGGTTATTGATTAGGGATGATCAGCCATGATCACAATGAATGGCGGTGCTAGCTCAAAGGGCCAAATGGCCTCCTCCTGCACCTATTTTTTATGTTTCTATGTTTCTATGACTCATGTTCTAAACTGACGACATGCTATTCTAGTCACAATATGAAAGTCATATAGTCTTACAGCGTGGAAACAGGCTCTGTGGCCCAACTTGCCCACACCAGCCAACATGTCCCATCCACACTAATCCCACCTGGCTGTGTTTGGCCCACATCCCTCCAAACCTGTCCTATCCATGTTTCTAAAATGTTGAAATAGTCCCTGCCTCAACTACTTCCTCCGGCAGCTTGTTCCATACATACACCACTCTTGGTGTGAACAAGTTACCCCTCAGATTCCTATTAAATCTTTCCCCCTCACCTTAAACCTATGTCCTCTGCTTCTTGATTCCCCAACTCTGGGCAAGAGTCTACCCAATCTATATTTCTCATGAGTTTGTACACCTCCATAAGATCACCCCCTCATCCTCCTGCGCTCCAACGAATAGAGTCCTAGCCTGCTCAACCTTATCCCTATAGTTCAGGCCTTTCAGTCCTGGCAACACCATCGTAAATCTTCTATGCACCCTTTCCAGCTTGACAACATCTTTCCCATAACATGGTGCCTAGAACTGAACACAATACTCTAAATGCGACCTCACCAAAGTCTTCAGCAACTGCAACATGACCTCCCAATACCTATATATTGTAAAGTTATATTAAACTTTATAATGTCATATTACAATGTCTCGACCTGGACACGAGAATGCCATATACTAAAGGCTGGTAGAAATAAATTCTGTACTGCAGAATGGATTTCCAGTAGCCAAGAATAATATCTGTGAGGTTTTAAAAGACATAAAGAACTTGGAAAAGAATAAACTGAATGTGATAAATGACAAGCATTTCACATCATTGCAACGTGACTCTGACATTGGTGTGTACACCAATGGTCTCCGGCTCACAGTGTGGAAAATTGCCCAGATATGTCCTATCCCCAGAAAAAAGGACAAATCTAACCCAGCTGGTTACTGCCCAATCGCTCTGCTCTTAATCATCAACGATGTGATGGAAAACGTTGCAGACAGATCTAACAAGTCATGCTTGCCCTTTAATATAGGCCCTTTCTTTCCAGGGTCATTTTGCAAATCATTATTGTCAGAGAACAGTTGGACTGGCTCCTGGAAGTCTCTGGCTCATAACCACTTAAAGTGGAGAGGGAGCATTCAGGATAGGTACAGATGCTGGTTTAAATCGCAGGTCGACACTTAATGATGGAGTAACTCAGTGGGACAGGCAGCATCTCTGGATAGAAGGTTTTGGGTCGAGACCCTTCTTCAGACCTTCTTCAGATAGGACTTCATCAGTCAGAGTAATGAGTATAGAAGTTGGGAGGTCATGTTGCAGTTGTATAAGACATTTAGAGTATTGTGTTCAGTTCTGGGCACCATGTTATAGGAGAGATATTGGCAAGCTTGAAAGGGTTCAGAGAAGATTTACAAGGATGTTGCCAGGACTGGAGGGTCTGAGCTATAGGGAGAGGTTAAGTAGGCTGCGTCTCTATTCCTTGGAGCGCAGGAAGATGAGGGGTGATCTTATAGAGGTGTATAAAATCATGAGAGGAACAAATCGGGTGGATGCACAGAGTAAGGGAATCGAGGACCAGAGGATATAGGTTCAAGGTGAAGTGGAAAAGATTGAATAAGAATCTGAGGGGTAACTTTTTCACACAAAGGGTGGTGGGTGAATGGAACAAGCTGCCAGAGGAGGTAGTTGAGGCTGGGACTATCCCAACATTTAAGAAACAGTTAGACAGGTACATGGATAGGACAAATTTGGAGGGATATGGACCAAACACAGGCAGGTGGGACGTGTAGCTGAGTCATGTTTGCCGGTGTGGGCAAGTTGGGTAGCAGGGCCTGTTTCCACACTGTATCACTCTCTATGGCGCTATGACTGGGAACCTCAAGAACATGCATTGGGAGCGCACAGCAGCCGGCAAAAATAGTGGAATGAAATGTCACCTCCTGAACAATCCGCCTACCTGTTCAGTTGGACACCCCCTGCCCCATCTCTGGTGGAGTTTCAGCTCCCACAGTGATCTTGTCAGCTACATCAAACCCAACAGAACTCAAGTGCAGGCAAGGTTTCCCAACATTGAAAGACCACCATGAAGAAGAATGTCCAGTCAATAACAGACATTAAAAGCTGGAGTATTTATTCACAAAATGCTGGAGTAACTCAGCAGGTCAGGCAGCATCTCGGGAGAGAAGAAATGAGTGACGTTTCGGGTCGAGACCCTTCTTCAGACTGATGTCAGGGGGGTGGGACAAAGGAAGGATATAGGTGGAGGCAGGAAGATAGAGGGAGATCTGGGAAGGAGGAGGGGAAGAGAGGGACAGAGGAACTATCTAAAGTAATAGCTGGAGTAACTTAGCGGGTCAGACAGCATCTCTGGAGAAAAGGAATAGGTGACGCTTTGGGTCGAGACCCTTCTTCAGACCTCAAAGTCAGTCTGAACTTCAGAGTCAGTCTTAAGAAGTGTCTCGACCCGAAACATCGCCTATTCCTTTTACTCCAGAGATGCTGTCTGTCCCACTGAGTTACTCCAGCTTTTCGTGTCTATCTTCAGTGCAAACCAGCATCTACAGTTCCTTCCAACACAATTTCCAGCCCGTTTTAGTTTTCACCAAGACCTCGTCTTAGCCTTGGTCCAAGATGTGGACTAAGGAGCTGGTTTCTTGGGGATGTCGTGTGAATGGGAACGTGACATCAAGGTGCTCTGGTGAACAAGTAAATGGTCAACAATCATATGAAAATAACTGCAGATGCTGGTACAAATCGAAGGTATCACAAAAAGCTGGAGTAACTCAGCGGGTCAGGCAGCATCTCAGGAGAGAAGGAATGGGTCACGTTTCGGGTCGAGATCCTCTCTGAAGAAGGATCTCCACCCGAAACGTCACCCATTCCTTCTCTCCTGAGATGCTGCCTGACCTGCTGAGTTACTCCAGCTTTTAGTGATACTGTCAACAATCATAGATATACTGCGGTTGTTGAAAGTCAATGACTCCATCCCCAAATTATCTCTGCAAGTGTGCCTCAGGATAGATATATTCTGTTTAAACATTTCCAGCTGCTTTACTGGTGACCTTCCTTGCTCCGGTTGGATGAGATACTTCTTCACAACGATTTTCAAAAGGTTTCAAAAGGATGGAACTTTATTAGTCACTTGTACTGAGGTACAGTGAAATTCACTTTTGTACACAGTTCAGTACAAGTATCACTGTACATAAGCACTTAGATACATCTTAGATAAACATCTCAGGTACACTACAAGAGTGTAACATAGAAACATAGAAACATAGAAAATAGGTGCAGGAGTAGGCCATTCGGCCCTTCGAGCCTGCACCGACATTCAATATGATCATGGGTGATCATCCAACTCAGTATCCCGTACCTGCCTTCTCTCCATACCCCCTGATCCCTTTAGCCACAAGGGCCACATCTAACTCCCTCTTAAATATAGCCAATGAGCTGGCCTCAACTACCTTCTGTGGCAGAGAATTCCACAGATTCACCACTCTCTGTGTGAAAAAAACTTTCTCATCTCAGTCCTAAAAGACTTCCCCCTTATCCTTAAACTGTGACCCCTTGTTCTGGACTTCCCCAACATCGGGAACAATCTTCCTGCATTACAACCCCTTAAGAATTTTGTAAGTTTCTATAAGATCCCCCTTCAATCTTCTAAATTCCAGAGGTACACTGAGACAGTGTACAGGGTGCCCAGTTTTGGACTGATCAGCAAATAGAGCAGACCCTCCTTGTATGCCCAGAAGAGCAAGGCAGAGTCTAGCTGTCCTGTGTTGAATGTTTCGTTTCCTGACTCCGCAGAGCGTTTCCATCATCTATGAAGTGCAAACACTGCATTATGGGAGAGCACCATCCATTTCCCAGCACAAGGCATTCCAGCCCTCGATCATCACTGGGTCTAAATCCTGGAACGTCCTTCCCATCCGCACTGCGGAAAGATCTTCACCGGAAAGACTACAGCAGTTCCCCGCCACCGTCTCCAGAACAAGGGGTCACAGTTTAAGGATAAGGGGGAAGTCTTTTAGGACCGAGATGAGAAAGTCTTTTTTCACACAGAGAGTCGTGAATCTGTAGAATTCTCTGCCACAGAGGGTAGTTGAGGCCAGTTCATTGGCTATATTTAAGAGGGAGTTGGATGTGGCCCTTGTGGCAAAAGGGATCAGGGGGTATGGAGAGAAGGCAGGTACGGGATACTAAGTTGGATGATCAGCCATGATCATATTCAATGGCGGTGCAGGCTCGAAGGGCCGAATGGCCTACTCCTGCACCTATTTTCTATGTTTCTATGTTTCTATGTTAAACTATTTGGTAAGAGCATCGTTTTATGGAGTTTTATGAAACAGTGATCTAGTAGCTACAACCTTTGAGCAAGATCATTTTGGGATGGAGCTCAAGCTCTCTTTGATCCCAAGAGAAAGAAACTAATCCTGGCTGAGCAGGAGGACAACACATTTGGAGACTTTGATCCTGACCAGGGTCACGGGTGCACATGACCTTTGCTGGGCACTGGAATATTGATACGGCCTCATAAATACTCCCCTCACTGCTGACGATTATCAATGTCGTACAGGTGTGTATTGACTCTGAGATTACAAACACAAGCAACTACTTACTCTTGTCTTTGGCAAAGCACAAAGTGCTGGAGGAACTCAGCGGGTTGGACATCTGTGGGGAAAGTGAACAGATAAGGTTTTGGGTCGGCACCCTTCTTCAGAAAGCTCTGGTCTTTATTTTGGTCAAACGCTGGGGAAATTGCGATGCTTTTAACTGATGATGACTCCTGCTGTGTAAAAATCGTCAAACAAAGTTGATTCTCACAACGCATAGGCCGGAGACAGTAAGAACCAACTGCGAGTGAACAACTCCAATTGCAGCAATATTGTAGCTGTATTCTGTAGTGGCTGTTCTTATTAATTAATCCTCTTCTTCCTCCCAGGGGAAGTACAATTTAAAGATGCATCATACATTGGCGATAGTAAAGAAGTAATTTGCAATAACATGTTGCAATTATAAGTCCTATTAAACGTTCATTGCAATTCCACATAAATAGGGGAATTCAGACCAGGTTGGAAGTGGAGTGGAAAATCGGGACTGTTCCCTAGCTGATGGAAAGACCATTCATAAATCTGATAATGAGGATGGTGCCAGGACTCGAGGATGTTGCCAGGACTCGAGGATGTTGCCAGGACTCGAGGGCCTGAGCTACAGGGAGAGGTTGAGGTTGAGTAGGCTGGGACTCTATTCCTTGGAGCGCAAGAGGATGAGGGGTGATCTTATAGAGGTGTACAAAATCATAATAGATCGGGTAGATGCAAATTCTCTTGCCCAGAGTAGGGGATTCGAGAACCAGAGGACATAGGTTTAAGGTGAGGAGGGAGAGATTTAAGAGAAACCTGACGGGTAATTTTTTCACGCAAAGAGTGGTGGGCAAATGGAACGAGCTGCCGGAGGAGGTAGTTGAGGCAGGTACTATCGCAACGTTGAAGAAACATTTAGACAGGTACATGGGATCTGGGCCAAATGCAGGTAGGTGGGATGAGTGTGGATGGGGCATGGTGTGGACAAGCCGGGCCGAAGGGCCTGTTTGCACACTGTATGACTCTATAACTCTATAGCAGGAAGAAATTGTTCATAGAAACATAGAAACATAGAAAATAGGTGCAGGAGTAGGCCATTCAGCCCTTCGAGCCTGTACGCACCGCCATTCAATATGATCATGGCTGATCATCCAACTCAGTATCCCGTACCTGCCTTCTCTCCATACCCCCTAATCCCTTTAGCCACAAGGGCCACATCTAACTCCCTCTTAAATATAGCCAATGAACTGGCCTCAACTACCCTCTGTGGCAGAGAATTCCACAGATTCCACTGTTCGTTAGTCTGGTGGCGCGTGCTTGCAAGCTTCTGCATCTTCTGCCCAAAGAGAGTGGGGAGAAGAGGGAGTGACCGGAGTGGAAAAGGCCTCGTGATTATCTTGGCTGCCTCCTCGAGGCAGCGTGAAGTGGAGTGACGCAAACTGACAGGATATTTTCCATGGCACGTCTGTAGAAGTTTGTAAGCATCGTTGGAGACTCAATCTCCCGAGGAAGTAGAGGCGTTGGTATTTGTGTTGGCGGAGGCTCCAACGTGGTTTGTCCTTGACAGATTCATGGTAATATTAACAGATTGTAGGGCAGTGTTTACTACAAGGAACTTGAAGCTATCAACAATTTCCACTTTGGCACTGTGGATGCTGATGCCTCTCAAGTCCTTGGTGCAGTTGGAATATGCAAATAAACTGACGATTAACAAAATTTATCGGCACGGTGGCGCAGCGGTAGAGTTGCCGCCTTACAGCGAATGCAGCGCCGGAGACTCAGGTTCGATCCTGACTACGGGCGCCGTCTGTATGGAGTTTGTACGTTCTCCCCGTGACCTGCGTGGGTTTTCTCCGAGATCTTCGGTTTCCTCCCACACTCCAAAGACGTACAGGTTTGTAGGTTAATTGGCTGGGCAAATGTAAAAATTGCCCCTAGTGTGTGTAGGATAGTGTTAATGTGCGGGGATCGCTGGGCGGTGCGGACCCGGTGGGCCGAAGGGCCTGTTTCCTCGCTGTATCTCTAAATCTAAAAAAAATCTTAAAATGATCTCATTAAAACAATAACTCTGCAAAACCAATGCTAGCACGATCCATGAAAAGTGTTTTCCGTGTACAATACATGTAGTTTAAGAAGATAACTGCAGATGCTGGTACAAATCGAAGGTATTTATTCACAAAATGCTGGAGTAACTCAGCGGGTCAGGTAGCATCTCGGGAGAGATTGAATGGGTGACGTTTCGGGTCGAGACCCTTCTTCAGACTGATGTCAGGGGGGCGGGACAAAGGAAGTATATAGGTGGAGACAGGAAGATAGAGGGAGAACTGGGAAGGGGAAGGGAAGAGAGGGACAGAGGAACTATCTAAAATTGGAGAAGTCGATGTTCATACCACTGGGCTGCAAACTGCCCAGGCGAAATATGAGGTGCTGTTCCTAGAAATTTCGGTGGGCCTCACTATGGCACTGGAGGAGGCCCATGACAGAAAGGTCAGACTGGGAATGGGAGGGGGAGTTGAAGTGCCCCTGTAGTTTAGTTTGGTTTGGTTTACAACGACTGGATTCTGCGCCGACCAGCAGTCCCCGTACACTAGCACTATCCTACACACTAGGGACCATTTACAATCTTTACTGAAGCCAATTAATCTACAAACCTCCACGTCTTTAGAGTGTGGGAGCAAACCGGAGCATCCGTGGAAAACCCAAGCAGGTCACGGGGAGATCGTACAAACTCCGTATGGACAAACATAGGCTTGTATACACTTGAATTTAGAAGGATGAGAGGGGATCTTATCGAAATGTATAAGATTATTAAGGGGTTGGACACGTTAGAGGCAGGAAACATGTTCCCAATGTTGGGGGAGTCCAGAACCAGGGGCCTCAGTTTAAGAATAAGGGGTAGGCCATTTAGAACGGAGATGAGGAGAAACTTTTTCAGTCAGAGAGTTGCCTCAGAAGGCAATGGAGGCCAATTCCCTGAATGCATTCAAGAGAGAGCTAGATACTCTTAAGGATAGCAGAGTCAGGGGGTATGGGGGGAAGGCAGGAACGGGGTACTGATTGAGAATGATCAGCCATGATCATGTTGAATGGTGGTGCTGGCTCGAGGGGCCGAATGGCCTACTCCTGCACCTATTGCTATTGTCTATCAGTAGTCAGGATCGAACCCGGGTCTCTGGCGCTGAAAGGCGGAAACCGTACCATGGCACCACCTATTTGTTTTTAATGTCTAAAATAGGATATCAGTCTTCCATGTTTGTTGTGTTTCGTGATGAAAGTGTAAAGCTGCAACACACTAAGTTGGAAACCATTACCAGTTTAATTATAGACAATAGACAATATACAATAGATGCAGGAGGAGGCCATTTGGCCCTTCGAGCCAGCACCGCCATTCAATGTGATTTATTCACAAAATGCTGGAGTAACTCAGCAGGTCATGCAGCATCTCGGGAGATAAGGAATGGGTGACGTTTCGGGTCGAGACCCTTCTTCAGACCGATGGCTGATCATTCTCAATCAGTACCCCGTTCCTGCCTTCCCCCCATACCCCCTGACTCCACTATCCTTAAGAGCTCTATCTCGCTCTCTCTTGAATGCATTCAGAGAATTGGCCTCCACTGCCTTCTGAGGCAGAGAATTCCACAGATTCACAACTCTCTGACTGAAAATGTTTTTCCTCATCTCAGTTCTAAATGGCCTACCCCTTATTCTTAAACTGTGGCCCCTCGTTCTGGACTCCCCCAACATTGGGAACATGTTTCCTCCTCTAACGTGCCCAACCCCTTAATAATCTTATACGTTTCGATAAGATCTCCTCTCATCCTTCTAACAAACTCTTTAATTTAACCGTGCATTTACCACTTGCAAGATAATGTAAGCTTCAATTTGTTCTAAAGTTTGTACTGAAAACAGAGTATCGGTATCGTTTGATTTAATCTGCTCTAATCAGGTTACTAACGATCAATTAAAATACCCCCGTGCTTTTCTGTGCAATTTGAAAGCTTGATATATCAATTTCAATGTGCCCGAGGGTTAATGTCTAGTCAATGTCTCTTCACTGGCAGCCGGTTAAATGTCTAATTTCATTTAATTTTATCCTGACCTAGCCAAAACAAAATTATGACTTTTTTTTTGTTGATATGTATTGTTTGATTGTTTATAAAATTATATTAAGGGTACGGGTGATTTGTAAATTGTGTCAATTAGAAGTCGTGCTTGATTTACATTTAATGCTGAGAGATGACTGGGGAATAATGACTGAAAGGTCCAATTAGCTCTGAAATGAGGAATTGACTGGGGGCGCTGTGTCAAAAACCATTGAGTGGTTTACAAGTGTAATTGTGTTTGTGGAAAGCTCAAGGGCTCTTTGGCACCCAGCGGACGTCAGTTCAGATCTGGTCTGAACTTTGTCTCTGCTCTGCTGCACACATGATGCGGTGCTGATCAGACTATGTTGAATCTTCCTTGGCAAATGGACTCTGGACATTTCTGCTTATAATTGTCCCTCTACGGTCAACAATTTATGTGGGTGTTTTGGATGCCGGTCATGAAAGATCCAGAACATTGGACTGTTGTAGTACTGTGCTATGATGTATATCAGTTACAAATTAAAGTGTAAACTAGTGAGAGAAGAAAAAAAAAGACACGTCCCTGGTTTTCATCAACTAGTCTTTCCTACCCAGGGCACTTCTAGGTAACTGTGAACGTCCAAGCTGTGTGTGCAAGAAATAGGGTGAACACGTTTGAAATCTTTTGCGGGTTTTTCCGCGGCAAAACAAGTTACAGAAGTGTGTTTTGTCAGGAGATTACATCGAATTGTAGAATGTCGATATTAAACTTATAATCGGCTCACAAATGAGGCGCTGAATCTTATCGTCCCATTCATTCATTTTGTTCTTTGTACCTTTTCATGCCGCTAGTTTCCCCTCTCCCCCTGACTCTCAGTCTGAATGAAGAAGGGTCTCGACCCGAAACGTCGCCTATTCCTGTTCTCCAGTGCTGCCTCCTGACCCGCTGAGTTACTCCAGCACTCTGTGTCTTTTATTAAAAAGCATGAATGGGCGCATTAGACTAGTTAAGAGTACACGTTGTGCAATTTATGAGGCCGGTGGATGGTAATTGGTGTTCTGTAAATGTGTTAATAAGCACTATAGGGGACTCCGGACTGTCAAAGCCGCCACAGATAGACATAAAAACAGCTTTTCTCCATGATCAGTAGCTCTACTCAACAACCAAAAGTCTGTAGTCTCCTTTTGCTCTGGTATTTAATTTAATTCTTCACATGTTTAAATTATAACGTTTTATTCCTAAGTGTTTACTGTATATCGTGTTGTTACTTGCGAGCAGAGCACCAAGGCAAATTCCTTGTATGTGTACATACTTGGCTGATAAAATGTATTCAATCCAATTCAATTGACGTTTCTTTGACCGCCTGCTTGTTTCTATTGACCGTTCTCAGCGAGGCTACTTCAGCGACGACAAAACACAGATGTGGACAGCCCATTGCCAACTTTAATGAAGTGTTGGGGCCAATTCCTTCGTGTAAAGTTGCCTCGAAAACAATCTTCCAAAAGGAACAGAGCCAGCAAAGGTTACGAGAATTTGTCCAACGATTTATTCACTTTATCTGACCCGGCCTCCTCACACAGACTGTCAAGTGTTTTTCTCAAAAACACTTTTTGACTTTTGATATATTTATTAATGTACCTTTTGCGAGCGGTTTGGATTTTCCAAGATACTTTAATGCTTCATGTTGGCAGTACAGTACACTTGTAGGTCAGATTTATCCCATCAAATTCCTACTTGTCTCATCCGGACAAGTTATTGGCATCTCTCCCTAATCCTGTAATAAATGTTAGCGTGCCACTGACAAAGAGCGACCTATTAATTTCCAAGAAGAAGGTTAACTTTAAATTTCTTGGAATCATTTTACAACCTTCCAGTGTGCTATTTTGTACTGTGCTTTTCAACGTTAATGAAAATATCATTACTCTATCCACCTCAGTTTAAAAAAAAAAAATGCTTCTCACATCCATCCCCGGGTTGCCTTGTTGAGTTTTTATTTTTTTAATCACATTTCCATGGACGAAATAGTAACAAGTTGAAATTAAAATATTCTGTGTTGGCCACGAGATATGGGACTTCTCAAGAATATCAGTGGAGACTTCATGCTTCTGCTCCAGGACGTAGAAACAGAAACTCAACTCAGTCTGATGGTCAGACGATCCACCAAAGTTGGGTCCTCGACTAATCCATCATTAGGACACGCAACTAGCCCACCGTCCTTTGCTATGGATGGCCAGAGGTCAGGAACAAGGGGACTGAGGTGCAACCAGATGTTGAGGCACAGTCCCTTCAAGTGCTCAGGGAGTCTGTAATCCCTCACAAGCCATGTAAGTAGATCTGTTAACGCTGGAAGTAGGAACCATTCCAAACCCTTCTCCCCTACATTTGTGTCAGACCCCAATATCTTTTGTTCACCTTGATATTTTTTAATTTAAAGGGGCAGCACATTGGTGCTACCTCACAGTGCAAGGGACCCGGGTTCGATCCAGGCCTTGGATGCTGTCTGTGTGGAGTTTGCACATTCTTCCTGTGACCGAGTGAGTTTCCTCCGTGTGCTCGGGCTTCCTCCCACATCTCAAAGACGTGCGGGTTTGAAGGTTAATTGCCCTCAATAGACAATAGACAATAGGTGCAGCAGGAGGCCATTCGGCCCTTCGAGCCAGCACCACCATTCAATGTGATCATGGCTGATTATTCTCAATCAGTACCCCGATCCTGCCTTCTCCCCATACCCCCTGACTCCGCTATCCTTAAGAGCTCTATCTAGCTCTCTCTTGAATGCATTCAGAGAACTGGCCTCCACCGCCTTCTGAGGCAGAGAATTCCACAGATTTACAACTCTCTGACTGAAAAAGCTTTTCGTCATCTCCGTTCTAAATGGCCTACCCCTTATTCCTAAACTGTGGGCCCTGATTCTGGATTCCCCCAACATTGGGAACATGTTTCCTGCCTCTAACGTGTCCAACCCCTTAATAATCTTTTATGTTTTGATGATCCCCTCTCATCCTTCTAAATTCCAGTATCTTGCCTTTCCACTGACTAGATAGCATAACACAAAAGCTTTTCACTGTACCTCGGTACACGTGACAATAAACTAAACTGAAATGAACTAATACCATTGGAAGTGTAAGTGTAATACCATTGGACTGTCGGCAGTAAAGTTAATAAATTCATGTTCATAAGTTATAGGAGCAGAATTAGGGCATTTGGCCCATCAAGTCTACTCTGCCATTCAATCACGGCTGATTTATCTTTCCCTCTCAACCCCATTCTCCGGCCTTCTCTCCATAACCCCTGACATCCTTACGAATCAAGAATCCATCGATCTCCACCTTAAACATATCCATTGACTTGGCCTCCACAGCCTTCTGTGGCAAAGAATTCCACAATTAGTTTCTGTGTTTGAAAACTTTTTTTTTTGTGGTTTAGAAAGTGGCCTTCATTGTTTGACCCTCACTCAATGTAAAATTAGGTTGGTGCAAAACAGGAAAGAGGACTAAACAGCGAGGAGAAGTTGGAGAAAAATTAGGAGAACTATGCGTCAGTATCATGAGTCAACATTAACATCAGACATTTTTTAATAATGCGTCTTCCATGGATTAAATAGGACATAGTTTGACAAGAAAAATGTTTCTGTTATCTGATATGTTAAGGGACCCTTGGGTATTGAATATGGATTTTCTCAATTAAGTTCCGGACGATTATGGACTACCTCACTAAATTGCTTTCCAAATTGCCACTAATTGCTAATCGCATTCAGCGTGAAATGGAAAAAGCATCGCGTTGATGGTGGAAGGGTGACTATTTGGGCAGGGATTCATTGATGGGGCTGATCTGAAGCAGTTTTGTTGTACGGTAGGTTACACTCAACCTCACTGGGCTGATCCCTGCGGAGACTGAGAGTTGGAACATTGTACTTGCCCCCAGCTTGTTGCCCCTCAAACAAGGTAAAGAATATCAACCGGGGGGGGGGGGGGGGGGGGGGGCACATGGGTGGCAAGGGTGGAGGGCATAATGATGGTTACTGTAAACCCTGCTAAATACAACGCTGATGAATGAATGTTTGTGGCCATTGAGAATGTTGGAGGAACTTTGCACAGTTCTTTTGTATATAATTTTTTATTCTGAACATGATTTATTTTGTACAAAATCAAACATGAGGTTCGGCATCAATGTATTTCCTGCAATGTTCGTGCAACCGCCCAATTGCACTCCTCTGAGGGGAGAATAGTTTACAAAAAATACATTTCTGAGTTTAAAAAACACTGTAGTTGATTCAAAAAGAAAGATGGTTACAGGCTCGTGGAGTTGTACAGCACAGAAACAGGTCCTTCTCCCAACTGGCCCACGCTGACCAAAATGCCCCATCGACACTAGTCCCACCTGGCCCATATCCCTCTCAGCCTTTCATATCCATATACCTGTCCAAATGTCTTTTAAATGCTGTTCTATTATAACGCTGAGAATATTACTTAAGGGACCTAAATGGTGTAGTGCAAATGAAATGTTTGTGGCTGCAGGAGTCAATACTTTACAAAGAGTCTCAAGAAATCTTATGTATAAATTTATTTGCCGGATTAATGACTGAAAATGAAATTGTCTTGGCCTTATCAAACATAAGGTTGAGCACTCCAAGTTACTAATCCCAGCTGTGGGGACATTGGTATCGTTGGCTCGTTGTAGGACACTGATTTTCTTTATTCTTGATTTTAAACCATGTGTTGTGGTTTTGTGTGTAATTTATTGTGCTTTTGTATGTAATGTATTCTATGTAATGTCTTGTCTTTTACCTGGACACTGAGTCTGGAATAAAGTTAAGTAAGTTGTAGTATCTGCCTCAACTACAGTATCTCCTCTGGCACCTCTGGGCAGCACGGTGGCGCAGCGGTAGAGTTGCTGCCTTACAGTGAATGCAGCGCCGGAGACCCGGGTTCGATCCCGACCACGGGCGCCGTCTGTACGGAGTTTGTACGTTCTCCCCGTGACCTGCGTGGGTTTTCTCCGAGATCTCCGGTTTCCTCCCACACTCCAAAGGCGTGCAGGTTTGTAGATTATTTGGCTTGGTAAATGTAAAAAAAAATTAAAAATTCCCTAGTGGGTATAGGATAGTGTTAATGTGCGGGGATCGCTGGTCGGCGCGGACTCGGTGGGCCGAAAGGGCCTGTTTCCACGCTGCATTTCTGCATTTTTGCATTTCTGCATCTCTAAACCTCGTTCCATACACTCAACACCCTCAGTGTGAGAATGTTGCCCCTCCGGTTTCTATTAAATCTTTCCCCTCTCACCTTAAACCTATGTCCTCTGGTTCTCGATTCCCTGAGCAAAGTACTGTGCAGTCATTGTCAGATTAATTCCTTACAAATGTAATCCCTTTCCTGTATCATGAATAAAGCAGCATTCTTAACTAACAACTTTGTTAGGACATCAATAATTTTTTTTAAGTCATTTAAAATATTTCTGCTAACTTGGATTTAGATTAATTAAATATTTATTTAAATAATAAACCAATTAAAGGCTGCACAGTGGTGCAGCTGGTAGAGCTGTTGCCTCACAGAGTCAGAGACCTGGGTTTGATCCTGATCTCGGGTGCTGTCTGTACGGAGTTTGCACGTTCTACCTGTGAACCCGTGGACTTCCTCTGGATGCTCCAGTTTGCTGCCATATCCCACAAAGATATGCGAGTTTCTAGATTAATTGGCCGCTGTAAAATTGCCCCTGCTGCACAAGGAGTGGGCGAGAAATCCTTCCTCCAGTGCATTTTGAGATAGAACCAATTTTTTTTTAGATCATAAGAAACCAATTTCCTTTTCATGGGAATGATTTAGAGGCGGAATATTTCGTGAGCATTGATCTTTGACACGACAAATGTAGCAACAGCTGGAACTAATTCAGGTAAGTTGCTTGGAAACAATTGCCAGCAGTTTATTTAGTACTTGACATATTTAATGTGATTAAACCTAAGTACCGCTCAATTTAATATTAGTATTAGAAATGTGTACTGCTGGAAAAATTCGGTAAAAGTAGAATGTGCTCAAAAAACTTCCATCAGCAACAGAAATAGAAAGTCAGGTTAATGTTTAAAAATTTAGCGGTAATTTGTTCTAAATATTGATGCTTGCATTTTGTGAGTTGGTAGCTCGAACCCTGAAATGCATATAAAAGCATGAGAAAATGTTTTAAATTAATATTTGGCCCGCAGAGGCTCATTCCTTTTCCACAGACCTTTTCTAAGTACACATCGTTTAAACTATTATAACCAAAGGTTAAGAGGACACAGATTTAAGATCGTTGTTAAAAGGAGCCAGAGGCAACATCAGAGAAAACCTTCTTGCATAATGGATGGTTAGGCTTCAGAACAGATGTTGGATAAACGATTAATGATAATGTTCATGAAGAATTGTTCAATAGAATGAAAAATCCATGTCATAGAGTCATAGAGTCTTGCAGCATAGAAACAGGCCCTTCGTCCCAACTTGCTCACACCGAACAACAAGTCCCACCTATACTAGTCCTACCTGCCTGCGTTTGGCCCATACCTCTCTAAACCTGGCATATCCATGTACCTATTCACAAAATGCTGGGGTAACTCAGCAGGTCAGGCAGCATCTCGGGAGAGAAGGAATGGGTAACGTTTCGGGTCGAGACCCGAAACGTTACCCATTCCTTCTCTCCTGAGATGCTGCCTGACCTGCTGAGTTACTCCAGCATTTTGTGAATAAATACCTTCGATTTGTACCAACATCTGCAGTTATTTTCTTATATCCATGTACCAGTCTAAATGTTTCTTACATGTTGCGATAGTACCGACGATGGTAAGCGTTTGAAGGAAATTGAGGTATGGAGAAATAGAGGGGAGTAGTATTTAATGATTGCTTTTTGAAATTTTATTTTAGTTTAGGTTATTGTCACATGTTCCAAGGTACAGTGAAAAGCTTTTTTGTTGTGTGCTACCCTGTCATGCTAAAAGACCAGTGGAGAGTCTCAGAATCAAAGGACATATCTTTAGGAAGGAGGTGAGGAGGGATTTCTTTAGTCAGGTGGTGGTGAATCTGTGGAGGCAATGTCATGGATATTTTTAAGGCAGAGATAGACAGATTCTTGCTTAGTATGGGTGCCAGGGGTTATGGAGAGAAGGCTGAATGTGGTTGAGAGGGAGAGGTAGATTACTCACGATTGAATGGTGAAGTAGTCTTGATGGCCTAATTCTGCTCCTATAACTCATGAACATAAACTAATGCATTCTCAAAAGTCCCCACCGTTCTGTGCTATTCCAAGACGTATAACATTATTAAGGGGTTGGACACGTTAGAGGCAGGAAACATGTCCCCAATGTAGGGGGAGTCCAGAACAAGGGGCCACAGTTTAAGAATAAGGGGTAGGCCATTTAGAACTGAGATGAGGAAAAACTTTTTCAGTCAGAGAGTTGTGAATCTGTGGAATTCTCTGCCTCAGAAGGCAGTGGAGGCCAATTCTCTGAATGCATTCAAGAGAGAGCTGGATAGAGCTCTTAAGGATAGCAGAGTCAGGGGGTATGGGGAGAAGGCAGGAACGGGGTACTGATTGAGAATGATCAGCCATGATCACATTGAATGGCGGTGTTGGCTGGAAGGGCCGAATGGCCTCCTCCTGCACCTATTGTCTATTGTCTATTGATACTGTAGGTCCTATCTTAATTTTCTATTGACCGTTGACCAGGGAGATATGTTTCAGAGAATTCTTCCTCCTTTGTAAATCATTCATGACGTTACTAGACACTGTGACCAGAGCACGTCATCCCTACTTACTTAAAATATACTGCTTGTTAATTTAAGAAATTACGGGCCACTGTGATTCTAGTCTGGAACTCACTCATGCCCGAGAACATAGAGCACATACTGAGTTGTTCTGTCAGGGCCAGAGTTGTTTCCATTTTGAAATATGTCGTCGAGTTTTGTTTATGCTGGAAAACCCAAGCGGTCACGGGGAGAATGTACAAAATCCACACAGCAACGCCCGTAGTCAGGATCAAACCCGGGTCTCTGGCGCTGTGAGGCAGAATGACTATTCAAACACAAAGTACTTGTGCTGCTCCCTACCTCTGCACCATAGCACCGCTCCGTTTAAAGACAAACAGTCCTGTGGAGTCTGTATATTTTAAAAGCTTAACAATTTTACTTCAGTTATTGCATTCATGATAGCAACAATTTAAAATGTAGTATAATTTCAGTCAAGTGTTCATGGAGCCTATTATCTTTTAAAATATTTGTCTTCCTTTACAAGATAATTGGGTTTACTGTTTTATAATTGACACGAGTCTCTTTCCATTGATCGCGTTAATGTGAGGATTCCGAGTTGTGCCAGGAATCAATAATATTGGCTTTAGCCCATATTGTCATGTGACCTGGAACCTTGGTGTTGTGTGCTAGCAGCTTAATAACCTAATGAACAAACCCTTCTGGTGATTGCATTTATCCTGATGTTGAGAGAGATGAACTTTGTGGAGTGTCCCTGCGTTTCAACTCAATGGCAGCTTCACTCTAGGAGCAGGTCTGCAATGTAGTAGCATTGATCACTCCAACATGATTAGTTTAGAGTTTGCAGATATAGGTAACATGCCCTTTGCCCCAACAGGTCATGCTGACCATCGATCACCAGTATGCTAGGTCATAAGATCATGAACGATAGGAGTAGAATTCGGCCAGAGTAGAATTTCTATTCCACCTCAACACAGAGGTGTCACAGTTACATAGCGGTAGAGTTGCTGCCTTACAGCGCCAGAGACCCGGGTTCGATCCTGACTACCTCTGTGCCAGGTACTCTGTACGGAGTTTGTATGTTCTCCCTGCGATCGCGTGGATTTTATCCGAGTGCTCCGGTTTCCTCTCACACTCAAAATGTACAGGTTTGTAGGTTAATTGGCTTGGTATATTGTAAACTGTCCCTAGTGTGTGTCGGAAAGTGTTAGTGTGCGGGGGTTCGCTGGTCAGCGTGGTCTTACTGGGCAAAAGGGCCTGTTTCTGCGCTGTATCTCTAAAAAATGATTTTTTTTAAACTGAAATTGTGATTCTTGCACAAAGTTGCCCAGAGTTGACTTGGCTGAGACATTAGCTTGTCGTTGGGAATCAATTGGCAGGGCAGGACTACACCTTTGACTTTAAAAATGGGAGTCAAACAATTTGAAAACAATAAACTTCTCAAGCCAACCACATTGGCAAATTAACAGCAAAAGACCAATAAAACTCCAGTTCAATTTCCAGGTTGGACTCAGTTGGTGATTCTGATGAAGAGCCCAGAAACCATGCAAAAAACAAAATGGCTTCCGCTCTTCTTGCTTGTTGGAAAGGAAAGGAATAATTGGCTGGAGTTTCGGCTCTGCTTGGTCCAGGCTTGGATTTTTAAGACAATAGACAATAGACAATAGACAATAGGTGCAGGAGTAGGCCATTCAGCCCTTCGAGCCAGCACCGCCATTCAATGCGATCATGGCTGATCACTCTCAATCAGTACCCCGTTCCTGCCTTCTCCCCATACCCCCTCACTCCGCTATCCTTAAGAGCTCTATCCAGCTCTCTCTTGAAAGCATCCAACGAACTGGCCTCCACTGCCTTCTGAGGCAGAGAATTCCACACCTTCACCACTCTCTGACTGAAAAAGTTCTTCCTCATCTCCGTTCTAAATGGCCTACCCCTTATTCTTAAACTGTGGCCCCTTGTTCTGGACTCCCCCAACATTGGGAACATGTTTCCTGCCTCTAATGTGTCCAATCCCCTAATTATCTTATATGTTTCAATAAGATCCCCCCCTCATCCTTCTAAATTCCAGTGTATACAAGCCCAATCGCTCCAGCCTTTCAACATACGACAGTCCCGCCATTCCTGTGGTTGATCGTGATATTCCAATGAGCGTAATCTTTCAATGTACAATCATGGCGATCAAAATTGGAAACAGACTCAAAGTGCTGGAGTAACTCAGCGGGTCAGGCAACATCGCTGGAGAAAAGGAGTAGTGACGTTTGGGGTCGGAAACCTTCTTCAGACTTGTCACCTATTCCTCTTCTCTAGAGATAGAAACATAGAATATAGATGCAGGAGTAGGCCTTTCGGCCCTTCGAGCCAGCACCGCTATTCAATATGATAATGGCTGATCATCGAGAATAAGTACCCTATTCCTGCTATTTCCCCATATCCCTTGATTTAGTTAGCCCTAAGAGCTATATCTAACTCTCTCTTGAGATGCTGCCTGACCCGCTGAGTTTCTCCAGCATTTTGGGTCTATCTTTGGTATAAAGGTGACAGAGGTTATTGGAAGAAGGCAGCAGAATGGGGTTGAGAGGGGAAGATAGATCAGAAACGGTTTTCTCCGGGTGCTCTGGTTTCTTCCCGCGCTCCAAAGATGTACAGGTTTGTAGGTTAATTGGCTTCTGTAAAAATTTTAATTGTCCCTTGCGTGTAGGATAGTGCTAGTGTACGGGGTGATCGCTGGTCTGCACAGACTCGATGGGCCGAAGGGCCCGTTTCCTCACTGTATCTCTAAAGAGATGATGTCCTCGAATTAAGGGAGCAAGTCATATTAGATTTAATATTCCATAGTGTGCCACATTTTGTCAACAACCTCCCAGTGCACAAACATTTATCTAATAGGAATCATAATATGATTTTGATTATTATAATCTTTGAAAAGGGAAAAACAAAATAGCCACAAAGATTCTAGATTTGCCTGAGGCTTACTTGCATGCATGCAACAAGGCAGATGTTCTCTGTAAACCAGACAAATCTGCTACGAGATAAAAGTACTGCAAAACAATGGACAGTGTTCAAGGAAGTTTTTACAGTGGACACAAGGGATTGCAGATGCTGGCTTACAAATAATAAGGCACAAAGTGCTGGAATAACTCAGCGGATCAGACAACATCGCTGGAAGACATGAATAGGCCATGTTTCGGACCTTTTCGATTTTTTTGGTTTAGTTTAGAGATACAGCGCGGAAACAGGGCCATCGGCCCGCCGTGTCCGTGCCAACCAGCCGTCCCAGCACACTAACACTATCCTACACACACTCGGAACAATTTACACCTGATCGCTCGTACACCTACACACACTAGGGACGATTTACAATTTTACCAAAGCCAATTCGCCTACAAACCCACACGTCTTTTGGAGTGTGGATGGAAAATGGAGGGCCCCGAGAAAACCCACGGGGGTCACGGGGAGAACGTACAAACTCCGTACAGACAGCGCCCGTGGTCAGGATGGAACCCGGATCTCTGCCCCTGCGCCAACGTGCCGCTCCATCCTGACCCGTAACATGGCCTATTCATGTATTCCAAAGATGCTGCCTGACCCGCAAAGTTACTCCGGCACTTTGTGTGCAGGTAGTTGCTCAAGTTTAACCGTGATGCGGCAAGGCCCTGATTGTGTAGCAAGAGGAGCAGACCCCATGACTGTCTACCCATCGCACCGAGACCAGCGGCAGAACTGGGGGTGGCATTACCATTCAGAAAACGGGTGGAGTTTAGGTTATGAGTTTAGTTTATTGTCGCCTGTGCCGATGTACAGAGAAAAACGTTTGTTGCGTGCTAACCAGTCAGCGGAAAGACTCTACATGATTACAATCGAGCCGTCCACAGTGCACAGACACATGCTGAAGGGAATAACGTGAATAACGTTTAGTGCAAGATAAAGTAGACTAAAGTCCGATCAAAGATAGTCCAAGGGACTCGAATGAAGTAGATCCTAGTTCAGGACAACTATCAGGACAGTAGTTCAGTAAATTCACTGCCTCAGAAGGCAGTGGAGGACAAGTCTCTGAATGCATTCAAGAGAGAGCTAGATAGGGCTCTTAAGGATAGCGGAGTCAGGGGGTATGGGGAGAAGGCAGGAACGGGGTACTGATTGAGAATGATCAGCCATGATCACATTGAATGGTGGTGCTGGCTTGGAGGGCCGAATGGCCTACTCCTGCACCTATTGTCTATTGTCTATTGGACCGCTCTCTAGTGTTGGTAGCATGGTTCAGTTGCCTCATAACAGCTGGGAAGAAACTGTCCCTGAATCCAGAGGTGTGCGTTTTCACATTTCTATACCTCTTGCCTGATGGGAGCAGGGAGAAGTGGGAGTGACTCATTCTTGCCGAGGCAGTGTGTGGTGTAAATGGGAAGGGAGGTTGGTTTGTGTGATGGTCTGGGCTACGCACACAAACCTCTGTAGTTTCTTGCGGTCTTGGATGGAGATGAAAACATAGAAACATAGAAACATAGAAACATAGAAAATAGGTGCAGGAGTAGGCCATTCGGCCCTTCGATCCTGCACCGCCATTGAATATGATCATGGCTGATCATCCAACTTAGTATCCCGTACCTGCCTTCTCTCCATACCCCCTGATCCCTTTTGCCACAAGGGCCACATCCAACTCCCTCTTAAATATAGCCAATGAACTGGCCTCAACTACCTTCTGTGGCAGAGAATTCCACAGATTCACCACTCTCCGTGTGAAAAAAAACGTTCTCATCTCGGTCCTAAAAGACTTCCCCCTTATCCTTAAACTGTGACCCCTTGTTCTGGACTTCCCCAACATCGGGAACAATCTTCCTGCATCTAGCCTGTCCAACCCCTTAAGAATTTAGTAAGTTTCTATAAGATCCCCCTTCAATCTTCTAAATTCCAGCGAGTACAAGCAGAGTCTATCCAATCTTTCTTCATATGAAAGTCCTGCCATCCCAGGAATCAATCTGGTGAACCTTCTCTGTACTCCCTCTATGGCAAGAATGTCTTTCCTCAGATTAGGAGACCAAAACTGTATGCAACACTCCAGGTGTGGTCTCACCAATGCCCTGTACAACTGCAGCAGAACCTCCCTGCTCCTATACTCAAATCCCCTCGCTATGAATGCCAACATACCATTCGCTTTTTTCACTGCTGTCAAAGAGACAGCTGGTTGCCAAGTGTGGTGCTATGAAGATTTCCATAACTTATATAGTTTCTTTGCTAAGCTAAGATAAAGGCAGGCTAGTTAGAAGTGGGATTAGCAGTCTTTAATTAAGAGCTAATTCCCAAATGTAATTCTTTGTAGTTGGATCGCTTTGTATGCAAAAGTTTTTTTTAAAAAAAACATTCATCGCTATGGCAAGGGAGTGCAGTTCTACATCAGTCTGAAGAAAGGTCTCGGTCCAAAACGTCACCCATTCCTTCTCTCCAGTGATGCTGCCTGACCCGTTGAGTTACTCCAGCATTTTGTGTCTACATTGGACATGTTGTACGGGCTGCAACAGTAAAGATTCTCGAGGCTCCTTGCAGATAGAGGAAGTGCCAATGGTGTAAAAAAACTCCAGCTGATTTTTCTGGTCCATTAGTGAGGCTAGAACAAGATAGATAATGGAGTTTAGAAGGATAAGGTGGGGGGTGGGGTGGGGGGGGGACCTCATTGAAACTTACTGAATTGTGAAAGGCCTGGATCAAGTGGATGTGGAGAGGATGTTTCTACTAGTCTAGGACCACTCATAGCCTCAGAATAGCCTCATAACCATGGCCTCAGAATAAGAGGACATACCTTCAGGCAGGAAATGAGGAGGGATTCCTTTAATCAGATGATGGTGAATCTGTGGAATTCATTGCCACAGAAGGCTGTGGAGGCCAGGTCAATGAATATTTTTAAGGCAGAGATAGATAGGTTCTTGATTAGTACAGGTATCAGGGGTTATGGGGAGAAGGCAGGAGAATGGGGTTGAGAGGGAGAGACAGATCAGCCATGATTGAATGGCGGAGTAGAGTTGATGGGCCAAATGGCCTAATTCTGCTCCTATTATGAGTTCTGCTCCTTATCACCTGTGAAGGTCCAGTAGTATGAAGGTCCAGCAGTATGAGCACTATGTAAAGGATTACAAAGCGGGCTTTCCAAGGCTCAAACCTCTGGGTTTCCTTGCGTCTACACAACAACAAGTAGAGGTTTAGGGGGCGGGTGGGTCAGATGACTGTATGGCTGGACAGATGGGTGTGGGAAGGTGGGCTCTAGATTTCCAGATCACTGGGTCTGTTTCTGGGTGAAGTAAACAAGGCAAAGGATTGGACATGTGTGGGAAGGAACTGCAGATGCTGATTTAAACCGAAGATACGGTAGCGCAGCGGTAGAGTTGCTGCTTTACAGCGAATGCAGCGCCGGAGACAGATTCGATCCTGACTACGGGTGCTGCACTGTAAGGAGTTTGTACGTTCTCCCCGTGACCTGCGTGGGTTTTCTCCGAGATCTTCGGTTTCCTCCCACACTCCAAAGACGTACAGGTATGTAGGTTAATTGGCTGGGTAAATGTAAAAATTGTCCCTAGTGGGTGTAGGATAGTGTTAATGTACGGGGATCACTGGGCGGCACGGACTTGGAGAGCCGAAAAGGCCTGTTTCCGGCTGTAGATATATGATATGATATGATAGACACAAAATGCTGGAGTAACTCAACGAGTCAGACAGCATCTTTGGAGAGAAAGAATGTGAAATGTCACCCATTCCTTCTCTCCAGAGATGCTGCTTGGCCCGCTGAGTTACTCCAGCATTTTGTGTCTATTAAAGGATGGTACATGTTGTGGAACAGATCCCATGGCACTCTGACGGCTTTGGAAACTGTTGGAAGTAATTTAACAGGGAACTGCGATGTGCAGGAGATATATAGTAAGGGGAGACGAACTGACCAATGTTCAAGGAAACGTATGACTGGCACATGGAAGGACTGCAAAGCTGGATTGTATGTATTGAAACTTAAGAGTTGAATGAAGAAATACACAGAGTGTTGGAGTAACGCAACGTCTCTGGAGATAGTGCATAGATGACGTTTCGCATTGAGACCCTTTTTCAGACTGAAGGCTATTCATTTCCCCCTAGGATGCTGCCTGACCAGTTAAGTGTCTCTCTCTCTCTCGTCCAATATGGCCAACAATGAATGCATCAGACAGTTGTACCAATGAATGGGTCACTGCACTGAGCTCTGGAGAACATGGGTAGATGCCATATCGGGTCGAGACCCTTCTTCAGACAAGCATTATGTTGCCCACAGACACCATGGACTGAAGGCCACGTCCCTGTGCTGCTCTGTGTTCAATGGTTAATATATGCTTTTTCATGATGGGCCGAATGGCCTCCTTCAGTGTTGTATATTTTCTACGATCGACTGGAATGCAGAAGAGAGCAGGACCATGTCACTGGGCATTGTGTGTTGTGCACAGCTGTAAAAACACTACCATCTCCAATATTAAAACAACACAATCTCATGTAAATGGTAAAACAAAATGTACCAAAGTCAATGTTCACTGATGTATCTTTCTGTTGGGAGATGGTTGGGATTGTAGTTCCTGTTCGTTGACCTTCACACGAGAATCCTCCTCAGCCTTTGAAATACGTGTGTTTTAGCAACCTGTAAGAAACCAGTCCGATCCATTTACCAACCGCATTTACACGTTCAGAGAAAAGGAGATCCACGTTGAGAACCTTTAGACTTTAGACTTTAGAGATGCAGGGTGGAATCAGGGCCTTAATATTAATATTAATATTAAGGGCGCGCCGACGAGCGATCACCCTATACATCAGCACGAACCTACGCCCACGCTTGTCAAGTTACAATGTTACAAAACCAGATTAAAATACAAACCTGTACGTCTTTGGAGTGTGGGAGGAAAGCTAGGCACCCGGAGAAAACCCACACGGTAACAGGTAGAACGTACGCCGTCTGTACCGACAGTACCCGCAGTTAGGATCGGACCCGGGTCTCTGGCGCTGGAAGGCAGCAACTCTACCACTGTGCCGCCCCAAACACCCTTTAATATTAATTCCCATGATACCAGTTCAAAATGCCCCCACCCCCACCCACCCATTACAATGTTCCACCAACTGCACTTGTGTGTTGGGTTTGATTGTATTCACAGTATGTAATGCATTCAAAACAAAGCATCTCACTGTACCTCAGTACACAGGACAATAACAGTCCACATCACAAAAGTTCGGTTAAATAAATTGGGAAATCACGAAGACATCCAAGACATTGCGCTGGTGGTGAGATGTAGTTCTGTCACACAGTCAAACATTCACACGAGCGAGTGAAAACTCGGCAAGGTCTTTCAAAGTTTTATTTTTGGAAGAAGAAGAAGGGTCTCGACCCGAAACGTCACCCATTCCTTCTCTCCTGAGATGCTGCCTGACCTGCTGAGTTACTCCAGCATTTTGTGAATAAATACCTTCGATTTGTAACAGCATCTGCAGTTATTTTCTTAAACTATTTGCTTTGTTAGATAAGAACTAAATTGGTTGAATGTAGATGCAAAAGGAAATGCAAGTGCTGCTTTACAAATACAAAAAGACAGGGTGCTGGAGTAACTTGAAGATGGACACAAAAAACTGCGTGACTCAGTCACAACAATTGTCACAACAGTTGCTCCAATACGTTCTGCCTTAATTTGCTTGGATAATCTTGATTGTATTTATGTACAGTATTAGTTGACGAGTGCGGCAATGGTGGGGGGTGAGGGGGGGGGGGGGGGGTGAGGGGTGGGGGGGGGGGGGGGGGAGGAAGGCTGGGGATTCTACACTCCAAGCTGGCTTGCCACATAAAGCTATGGTGGTTTAACTATTGACTTCAGATGACGCAGGGAGAGCCTACCATCTGTGTGATCATTGAAGTGTGGAACACCCTGCCCCTGGTTAAAACTTCACCACGCACTCTCATGAGACCGTGTGACCTTTTCAGGACATTGCTTTTTTGGTTTTAGAGATACAGCGAAGGAAGCAGGCCCTTCGGCCCACCGCTCTGAGCGCACATTAACCCGATCCCACACACACACTGGGGACAATGCACCATTTCACCAAACCGACTAAACTACAAACCTGGTAGACACAAAAAGCTGGAGTAACTCAGCGGGTCAGGCAGCATCTCTGGAGAGAAGGAATGGGTGAGGTTTCGGGTCGAGACCCTTCTTCAGACTGATGTCAGGGGAGGGGGCAGGACAAAGATAGGATGTAGTCGGAGACAGGAAGACTAGTGGGAGAACTGGGAAGAGAGGGGATGCAGGGACTACCCAAGCGAAATATGAGGTGCTGTTCCTCCAATTTGCGATGGGCCTCACTCTGACAATCAAAACCGACAAACCTGTACGTGGGGGGAAACCGGAGCACCCGGGAAAAACCCACACGGGTCACGGGGAGAACGCACAAGCTCCGTACAGACAGCACCCGTAGACAGGTTCAAACCCGGGTCTCTGGTGCTGTAAGTCCACCGCTGCGCCACCAAATTGTCTCGCTGGTTCTGCAGGTACCATTGATTTATCAGAGTTCCTGACGACCAACTAGAGTTTGGTGAAAGAAACCCCGTTTATGTATGAAGTGAGTCCTCTCTCTGCAAGTGATATTGTAAACTCACGATCGTG